>NC_080174.1:37119224-37305525 GCF_950295315.1 Erinaceus europaeus
AATACAACCCCCACTGGGTTCTCTGCCATCATGTTCCAAGACCTAAACCCAGCCCCCTAACCCTAACTAACAAAGTAAACCCAGCCCCCTAACTAACAAAGTAAAAGTAACTTTTACTTTGGTGCACTACACCAACTGCACTCCAAGTTCTGCTTGGTGTTTTCTCTTCTTCTTCTTCTTCTTCTAGCGTTTGCCCTTCTTCCGTAGCCAGTCAACAGCGTCAGGTTGAGCCTGATGTAAAGTTTCGAGACCTCTTTTGAATCTGGAGAGGTGGCAGTCGTTGACTATGTGGGTCATAGTCTGTAGCCGCAGGGGCAGTTCGGGTCGTCTCTGGCTCCCCAGCGGTGGAACATAGAGGTGCACTGGCCATGGCCTGTTCGATAGCGATTGAGGAGGGCCCAATCATAACGTGCTAGGTCAAAGCCGAGTTGACACTTGCAGGGGTCTGTGATGAGGTGTTTGTTCTTTACCTCAGCTGACTGCCAACTCTGTTTCCAAGAATCTGGAACAGAGAAGTTCAGTGTAGGCGTAGGGGACCAGATTGGGTGACGAGACGTCAAGCGTTGGACAGGGTGGGCGAAGATATCCGCGTATATTGGCAGGTCCAGTCGAGCGTAGACGTGGGAAATGAACTTAGATGATGCCGCATCCTGACGAATATCTGGTGGGGCGATGTTGCTAAGAACTGGCAGCCATGGAACCGGGGTGGAACGGATGGTTCCAGAAATTATCCTCGTGGAGGAATATAATTTGGAATCGACCAAGTGGACATGGGGGCTACAGAACCATACTGGGGCACAGTATTCTGCAGTGGAATAGCATAATGCCAGAGAGGATGATCGTAGTGTGGAAGCGCTCGCGCCCCATGAGGAGCTGGCCAGTCTTGCAATGATGTGATTCCTCGCGCCCACCTTTGCTGCAGTTTTTACGAGGTGTTCGTGAAATGACAGAGTGTGATTGAGAGTAACGCCAAGATAGACTGGCTGGGCTTCATGCCGGATTCTCGTATTGCCAAGCTGCACATTAAGCTCACGCGAGGCCGAGGCATGGTGTAGATGGAAAACAGATGATATCGTTTTTGCAGTGCTAGGGATTAGTCGCCATTTTTTACAGTAATCAGATATCAGAGACATGTCTTTCGTGAGTGTTTCCTCAAGGATGTCGAACTTGGATGCCTGAGTTGCACAGCAGATGTCATCGGCGTAGATGAACTTCCTTGAAGAAGTTTCTGGGAGGTCATTGATGTAAATATTAAATAGCGTAGGAGCCAGAACAGAGCCCTGGGGGAGGCCACTTGAGACAAGTCTCCATCTGCTAGACTTGTCACCCAGATGCACCTGGAATCTTCTGTTTTGGAGAAGAAATGATATAGTGTTGGCCACCCATGGAGGCAGGCATCTTGAGATCTTGACTAGGAGACCATGGTGCCATATTCATCCTTCTGTTTCTGACTTATTTCACTTAACATGATTTATTCAAGCTCCATCCAAGATGGGCTTAAAATGGTGAAATCAGCCACTCATCTGTTGTTGGGCACCTGGGTTGCTTCCAGGTTTTGGCTATTACAAATTTTGCTGCTTTGGGAAATCAGGTGGTAGTGCAGTGGGTTAAGTGCACATGGTGTGAGGTGCAAGGACTGATTTAAGGATTCTGGTTGGAGCCCCCAACCCCCGCTCTCTACCTGCAGGGGGGTAGCTTCAGAGGCAGTGAAGCAGGTCTGCAGGTGTCTATATTTCTCTCCCCCTCTCTGTCTTCCTCTCTTCTCTCCATTTCTCTCTGCCCTATCCAACAACTACATCAATAACAACAATAATAACTACAACAATGATAAAACAGCAAGGGCAACAAAAGGGAAACAAAATAGCTTCCAGGAGCAGTGGATTTATGGTGCTTACACCGAGCCCTAGTAATAACCCTGGAGGCAAAAAACCAAACCAAAACAACAACAACAACAAAATTGTGCTGCTTTGCAGAAAAGAAAATAAATTAATTTAAAAAAGATTTAAAAATAAAAAAACAAAAAAATATGAGAAGAAGAAAAAGAAAAAAACTGTACTGCTATGAACATAGGTATATACAAATCTTTTGGGATGAGTGTGTTTAGTTCCTTATATCCCCAAGAGAGGAACTGCAGGATCATAGGGTAGGTCTATTTCTAGCCTTCTGAGAGTTCTCTAGACTGGTCTCCACAGGGGTTGGACCAACTGACATTCCCACCAGCAGTGAAGGAGGGTTTTTTTGTCCCCACAACTTCTCTAGCATATGTTGCAGCTATTTTTTCTGATGTATGCCATTCTCACAAGAGTGAAGTGATATCTAATTGTTGTCATTACTTGCATTTCTCTGACAATCAATGACTTGGAGCATTTTTTCATATGTTTATTGGCCTTTTGGATCTCTTCTTTGATGAATATTCTGTCCATGATCTCTCCCCATTTTTGGATGGGGTCATTTGTTTTTTTGTTGTTGAGTTTGGTGAACTCTTTATATATTTTGGATATTAGCCTCTTATCTGATGTATGGCATGTGAAGATCTTCTCCCATTCTGTAAGGGGTCTCTTTGTTTGGGTAGTGGTTTCTTTTGCTGTGCAGAAGCTTTTTAATTTGATGTAGTCCTATTGGTTTATTATTCTTTGTAATTGGATTTGTTTCATTGAAGATGTCTTTAAAATTTATGCAGAAAAGAGTTCAGCCAATATTTTCCTCTAAGTATGTGATAGTTTCTAGTCTAATATCCAAGTCCTTGATCCACCTGGAATTTACTTTTTGCATTTGGTGAAATATAGTGGTTCAGTTTCATTCTTCTGCACATTTCAACCCATTTTTTCCAACACCATTTATTGAAGAGACTCCCCTTCCACCATATAATAGTCTGGGCACCTTTGTCAAAGATTAGATGTCCATAGGTGTGGGGGGTTACTTCTGGGCTCTCAATTCTATTCCACTGGTCTTTATGTCTATTTATGTTCCAGTACCAAGCATTTTTTATTACAATGGCCCTGTAATACAATTTGCAATCTGGGAGTGTGATGCCTTCAGTTCTGTTCTTTCTTCCTCCCTCCTTCCCTCCCTCCTTCCTTTCCTCCCTTCCTCCCTCCCTCCCTCCCTCCCTCCCTCCCTTCCTTCCTTTCTTTCTTTCTTAAATTTTTTTCAATATTTATTTATTCCCTTTTGTTGCCCTTGTTTTGTTGTTGTAGTTATTATTGTTGTTGTTGTTGATGTCATTGTTGTTGGATAGGACAGAGAGAAATGGAGAGAGGAGGGGAAGACTGACTGGGGGAGAGAAAGATAGACACCTGCAGACCTGCTTCACTGCTTGTCAAGTGACTTACCTGCAGGTGAGGATCCAGGGGCTCGAACCAGGATCCTTATGCCTGTTCTTATGCTTTGTGCCACCTGTGCCCTAGTGCGTGACTCCCTCCCTCTTTCTTTCTTTCTTTCTTTCTTTCTTTCTTTCTTTCTTTCCTTCTTTCTTTCTTTCTTTTCTTTCCTTCCTTTTCTTTCTTCTTTTCTTTCTTTCTCTTTTTACTTCTTTCTCTTTCCTTCATTCAAGATAACATTTACTTTTTTTCATTTTATTTTATTTTTCATTTATAAAATGAAAATACTGACAAGACCATAGGATAAAGGGATATTTTTCCACATATTGCCCACCCCCAGAGCTTCATATATTATCTCCTCTCTTCATAGCTTCCCTGCTCATTATCCCTCTGGGAGTATAGATCCAGGATCACTGTGAGGTACAGAAGGTGGAAGGTCTGGCTTCTGTAACTGCTTCTCTGCTGAACATGGGTGTGGCCAGGTCAGTCCATACTCCCAGCCTGTCTCTCTGTTTCCCTAGTGGGGAGTTCTGTTCTTTCTTCTCAAGATTGCTTTGGCAATTCTAGGTCTTTTCTGCTTCCAGATAAACATTTGTAGCATTTGTTCTATTCTCCTAAAAAATGTGCTTGGGATCTTAATGGGGATAGCATTAAATTTGTATATGTCTCTGGGTAGTATATTCATTTTAATGATGTTAATTTTTTCAACCCATGAACATGGAATATCTTTCCACTTTGTGTCTTTTTCAATTGTCTTGAATAGTGACTCATAATTTTCAGTGTGTAACTCTTTCACTTCTTTGCTGTTCCCTTCTGGCCTTTAGTGTTTGTGTGGAGAAGTCTACTGCTAATCTTATGGGTTTCCCTCTGTAGATGACTTTTTGTTTTTCTCTTGCAGCCTTCTGCATCCTTTCTTTATCCGTATTACTTTTTATTATAAATATGATGTGTATTGGTGTCTTTTAGTCTGGGTTAATTTTGTTTGGGACTCTGCGCTTCTTGAACCTTTATGTCTTTTATGTTGTCTAGACTAGAGAAGTTCTCAGGTATTGTGTCCTGTAGAATGCTTTCTTCCCTTCCCTCTCTTTCTTCCTCTGGTAAGCCGATAATGTGTATATTACTTCTTTTGAAGTCATCCCATAGGTTTCTGTTGTTGTTTTCAGTATCTCTTAATCTCTTTTGAGATCTCTTACTTTTTTAGTTGTCTCTAATTCATTCTCGATCTTGCTAATTCTGTTTTCTGCCTCACTTATTTTGTTTTCTCTACCCTCTGTTGTTTTTTGTTACCCTGTTCTGATACTGTATTAGCTTGTTCAGCTCTGTTATTTCAGCTTTCAGCTTTCTAATTACCTTGAAATAGTTAATGTTTGCTTTCAGAGTCTCATTTGCTGTTTCCCCATTTCTGATGACTTTACTTTCAAACTCCTCCCTCCTGTGACTAATTCCTAAATTAGTGTTTGGATGTTGTACTCATTCTTATTTACTTCTACCTTTGGGAGTATTTTAGCTGGGTTTTTGTCCTGGTTCATTTCTCCAATGTTTCTTCTTGGTTTAACCATTATATATAGTCTTCTATGAAGTCCTCTCTCAGTACTTTTCAATCTACTGATAACTTTTGCCTGTATTGACTTGTGTCTAAGTAATGTACTTAGCGTTCACAGTCATGAAATTTAATGGTTGTTTCAATGTTATCTCAATCCCTGAGTTGAAGCACACTGACTGTTAAAGCCTCTTCTGTTCTTTTTCTTCCTTGTATGCTGTGGGAGCCTGAGGACTTTTTAAGTATAAGTAGGCTTTTGGCTTAATCACTCACTCCTGACCAAGAGACAAATCAGGGTAGGAGAGAGATTGCACAGTGGTTATACAAAGACACTCCCATGTCCTGAGGATCGAAAGCCTCAGGGTCAATTCTGCTGCTCTGCCAGCAGCCAGACACATTCTAGCTGCACAGTGAGTTTCCAAACAAATTCCATTTATTCTCTGTGGGTTCTGTAGCAAGTATTCACTATATCTCCCAATTCATCAGGAGAACAATGTGGAAAGGCTCCCACTATACAGGCCCATCTCTAATCCACCAGGATGTAGATCTTCTCCTGAGTGTCCGGTCCAGTTCTCTGTCCCACTGCCCTCCCAAATATCAGCACAGGGTCTCCCTGCTGCTGCTCTAGCCTCCAAGGGACAGTAGCAGTGAAGACTCATAGTTGCATTTGTTGAGCCTTAGGGGGTCCTCTCCTACCCTTGGTAACACAGACTGGAGGTGGCTTCTCAACTGGCAAACTGCTGGACTGTTACCAGCTTCTTGGGAATAGATATGGACTTTAGCCCCAGGAAACTCTCCTTAGGGCTTCTCTCTGTCCATCAGCTATACATATTTGTACTTACCAGTGATTTGATATTCCTAGTTGACTGGGGAGAGGAGAGGAGTGGAAAGAAATGCAGCTGCTGTTACTCTGTAGCCCCACCTCTGGAAGTCTCCAAGAATTTTTTTTTTTAAACCAGAGCACTGCTAAACTCTGGTTTATGGTGGTACAGGGAATTGAACCAGGGACTCTGGAGCCTCAGACATGAAAGTCTGTTTGCATAACTATTATGCAAACCATTATCCTGTCTGAAAATGTTTGATTATCCTTTTATTTCTATTTATCTTGACTATGTGATGGAATTTTAAAAATAATTTTTCTATATATTTTCTCTAAGTTTTCTTTCTATTTTGTAACTATCTTAATTTTTCCTGCTAAGTGTGCTCCATGCATTATTCCCCTCTATGGGAATCTCTACACATAAAAATTATAACTCTCATATAGCTAGTAATAGTTTTTCTACTCCTGTTGTGCTATTGTTGAGCTGACATTTTGGGCAGATTAAATGATGAGAATATACCTTTGTGCTAAAGTAAAGGAAAATTTCTAGAAACATTGTTTTCCAAGTCACCATTTTATTAAGATCCCAAAGGGTTAATTCAGAAATATGCTGTAACTAAAGAAGTTGTGTTTTGAGAGGAGTCCAAGCTCAGACTGTATCATTGGCTTATATTATCTTACATTAACCTGTGTTTTGGGGTCAATCATAGATTCCTATCTGAGTTAAACTGTTTGTCTTGTATTCTGCTGTACTCCTTAGTGGCAGATTTTCTGGAATTTGAACAGAGGGCTTACTAGGCTGTAGTGAGGAGAACTGGGGGCTTCAAGTCTAGGAGGGCAGCCCTGTCAGCTGAATGATCAGCAGTTGGTTGTATTTTCTTTCTGATAAGCATGAGTTAATGCTGTAAGTTCACCTTGTGTTGAACAGGCATGAGGTAATGGGCTATTCACAAGGACAGAATCTAATGAAGTCATTGCATGTCTAGTCTGGGATCTTCCATATGCCCCTTCAAGGTCAAGCCATATGAAAACAAAATTAGGTCTGGGTTATCAATGATGTACTCATGGAGGCTGTTTCTAAAAGTAAGAAGAAGATTGCCACAAGACACCTGAGTTCCTTTACCCTAGCCACCTCCACCATCTCCTGCTTGGAGTCTTTGGGTCTGCTTTTAGAAGTTATAGTCCATTAAGGTTTCACCCGCTATTATCCCTTGCTTTGTTTCTTATATTCCATCTATGAATGAGGCCATCTGGTGTTCATCCTCTCCTGGTTTATCTTGCTTTTCATGGTTCTCTCCAGTTCCATCTATGTTGTAGAATAGAAAGCTGAGAAGTATTCTACTGTGTGTGCCAAAACTTAACCACTCCTGTGTTGTTGGACACTTGTGTTTGTTACACACACACAAAAAAATGGTGCCATCAACATAGGAATGTGCAGATCTCCTCTAATAAGTGTTTTTATGCTGTTTGGATAGATGCCTAGGAGAGGGGTTGCTGGATGGTATGGTAGGTCCATTTCCAGTGTTCTGGGGGAATCTCCAGACTGTTTTCTAAGAGAGGTTGCATCCGTTTTTGTCTCCACCAATCATATAAAAGTAATTCCTTTTCTTCACATTCTGACTAGCACTTGTTGTCTCAGTCTTTTTTTTTTTTTAATTTAACAGATAGTGTGAAAAAGAATGGGGTTGGAAACAGAAGAAAAAGACAAGTGCAACACTGCTTCACTTCTCATGAATCTTCCTCCTTACTGACAGGAACTGGGGGCTTGAACTCAGATCCTCAAGCATGATAATGTGTGCCACTGTCCAGCCCTGTTATTTCAATCCTTTTTGATGTATGACATTCTCATAGGAGTGAGGTAGCATCTCATTATTGTTATGATTTGTATTTGTCTGTTTATCAGTGACTCTGAGCATTTAAAAAATATGGTTGTTGTCCATTTACATTTTTCTTTGGTAAAGAGTCTGTGCAGATGTTATGTTATGTTATGTTATGTTATGTTATGTTATGTTATGTTATGTTATGTTATGTTATGTTACCAGAGCATTGCTCAAATCTGGCTTATGCATCAGTCAGGAACTGAACCTAGGTCCTGGGAA
Organism: Erinaceus europaeus; assembly: GCF_950295315.1. Lineage (NCBI taxonomy): Eukaryota > Metazoa > Chordata > Mammalia > Eulipotyphla > Erinaceidae > Erinaceus > Erinaceus europaeus. The sequence continues at coordinate 37,127,004 of NC_080174.1, forward strand.
CCTCAGGCATGAAAGGCTGTTGTGCTATCAAATGGTGCTATATCTCTTATTCCTTTTAACCATATTTTAGTGGGAATGCTTGTTTCTTTGCTGCTGAGTTTTGTAAGCTCTTTATATTTTTGGTTATCTTCCCTTTATCTGATGTATAGTTGTTGGTATGCTTCACATTGGTTTGGTCTCACTCCCCCCGCCTCCGGGAGATTGTGGTTTAGTCTTAGCCTTTTCACGCTTCTGCCTTCTCCCCGCCCCCTACCCTACGTACTTCCTGGGTTCCTCTCTGCCGCCCGAGGATAATGATGGAGGAGCACATTGTGTGGTGATTAGGTGTTGGACTGTTTGCCCACTTGTGAATAAAGATTAAACTGTGTTCTCAGTTCAGCCATGAGTTTCTGGTCATCTATTACCCGCCCGTGAAGCCAGCCTGGAGAAAACAACATAATGGCGCCTGAACAGGGACAAGAATCTCAGCTCCACACACATGCAACAGACCAAAGAAAATCAGATAAATAAAGCCACAATGGTCTTCTTTTCTGCTTGTGAGGAGGTTTCCAAAGGCCTCTGCCCTTTCTTCATGAGACTGTTTCTCTGTTTCTGGAACATTTCTTTCTGGGCCACACTGTGGTTTCCACCCAACGCCCACCCGCAGGAGCCGGCTCGCCGCTGCGTGATGCGGGGCGTTCGGCGTGGGCTCCCTACACACTGCTTGGCAGCAGGGAGCAGGGCAGCAGACATGGCGGGCAGGGCTGCAGCCTATCTTCGCTGCCACCCCGGGGCACCTCGGCCCGTGCCTTCTGCACAGCTGGCCCACCCACCCTCCTGCTATGAAGTCTGGGCAGATCCCGGACCACCTGGAGACCGCAGGCTCCCTGCCAGGACTGGGCCCCCTGGCCGAGATCCGCAGCTCAGCTCTGAAATCAGAGGAGCTAGAATACGCAGAGATCCCTGCAGAGATCACAGCCTACAATTCCTGGAGCTAAAGTTGTGCAAGAAGCCACCACCGGACAACATACCCCCCGAACAACTAAGACAGTACAGATCTAAATTCGTGTTTAAAATGACATGTCTTCATAACAAAAGTTTTTCTCCTTGTGTATTAAAGACCATGTTCATGTGTGTATTTAAAGTTTGGTAAACATTAACTTTAAGGTTAGAAATGTAACTTTAAGGCTATATTCTTACCAGGCAAAGTTAAATGAAAAAGGTTTTCAACATAGTTCTCATAAAGGTAAAATTAACTTACATTTAAAGTCAGAGATAAAAATTAGTTTAAAATCAATAAATTTTAAATAACTTTGTCTAAAAAACCTGTGCTCATCTAAGGTGTGTCTCCATCTTATACAGATGTAACAAAAGGTTAAATAAGACATTATTGATATGTAAAGCTCTCAAATACCTACTCAATTAGAAATGGTGGATTGCACAATGGTTATGTCAATGATTATCATGCCTGAGGCTCTAGCAATAGTTCTTTGCCTTACCACATTTTATTGTGCTTAGATTGGTTAGGAGCCTTAAAATGAAACAAAAAAGACCTTCCAAATTTATAATGATACTTAAACCAATTATAATCATCCAGTTATCTATTGTGGTAAACTTCTAACCTGCTACAAGTTTTGTTTCATAAGTAAATGAATTGCAGCTGTCAATTTCTCTACAGAAAAGCGGAATTCCAGCAGCTTACTTTCCTCATACAACGTTCCACCCCCTGGCATTCTTCCGTGGACATCTGCTTTGGACTGGCACTTCTATCGGACTCACTGGTACACCTCTTGGACACCTCGCACAAAACTAGCAGCTTCCCTTTACGCTACTGGGTTTCTCAAAGACTGACTGCAGCCAGCTGCCATGGGACTCTATAGGCCATACTAGGTAATGCCCACAGAGGCAGGAAAGGCCTGTCGAGGCAAGAAAAGTCCACAGAGGCAAGAAAGGTCCTTTAGCTTGATAAAGCCTTGCCCACAGAGGCAAGAAAAGCCCCCCTCAGGCCTTCCCTTGGCAGCACACTGGGTCTTGTTGCTCGCTTACTTGTTCCTCCATGTTTGTGACAGTTTCTTTTTTGAAAATGCCTGTACAATATATGTTTCTGTTCACCCCACACTCCTGATACTATGGTCAATTAGTTGAAAAGAAAAGGGGAAATTGTTGGTATGCTTCACATTGGTTTGGTCTCACTCCTCCCACCTCTGGGAGATCGTGGTTTAGTCTTTGCCTTTTCACGCTTCTCCCTTCTCCCCACCCCCTACCCTACATACTTCCTGGGTTCCTCTATGCTGCCGGAGGAGAATGATGGAGGAGCACATTGTGTGGTGATTAGGTGTTGGACTGTTTGCCCGCTCGTGAATAAAGATTAAACTGTGTTCTCAGCTCAGCCACGAGTTTCTGGTCATCTGTTACCTGCCCGTGAAGCCATCCCAGAGAAAACAACATATAGTGTATGAATATCTTCTCCTATTAAGTAAGGTATCTGTGTTTTGGTGATGATCCTTTTGCTAGACAGAGCTTTCCAGCTTGATGATGTAATCTAACTGGTTTATTTTTCCTGTTCTTTAACTTGCTGTTGAACTTGAGTCTGAAAGAATTTCTGAAGCAGACATTTTATAATGTTTTGTCAGTGTTTTCCTCTATGTATTTTATGGCTTTCAGTCTAACGTCTAACTTTGATTCATTTTGAGTTGGATTTTGTGCATGGTGACATGTGGTGGTTGTGTTTCACTCTTTTGCAAGTAGCTACCTAATTTTCCTAAGATAATTTACTATAATGGCTCTTCTTTCTCCAATTAGTATTCTGAATTCTGTTGCCATAAATTAACTGTCCATATGTATGAGGGTTTATTTCTATGTTCACGATTCTGTTCCATTGATCTGTGTGTCTATTTTTGTCCCAGAACCAAGCATTTATTATTATTATTATTATTGTTATTATTATTATTATTATTATTATTATTATTATTATTATCCTGCAACACACTTGGAGGTTAGCAAGTGTGAGGCCTCCATTCTTGGTTATTTATATATGTATGTATATATGTATGTATGTATGTATGTATGTATGTATTTTTATAATTGGGGGTTAATGGCTTACAGCAATGTTGTTGACACATGGGCAAAATTTCTCATCTCACCAAGATAGGTGACTACAAAACACCCCCAGCCGGTCCCTTTCCACCATCATATACCAGTACCCCAAAGTTCCCCCAGTACCCTTCTTCCTCTCCCTACTCCATTCTTGTTCTTTTTTGCTCAGGTTTGCTTTAGTAATTCTTGGGTATTTCTTGGTTCCACATAAATTTCTGCAGCATTTGTTCTATTCCTTTAGATAAGTTTACTGGAATTTTGAAAAAGGTTGCAGTGAATCTATATATTACTTTAGGTATGATGTTCACCTTAATGGTTTTAAGTTATATAATCCATTATCATAGGAAACCTTTCCATTTTCCTGTGTCTTTCTTTTTTAATTTCCTTTGATAGTGAATCATAATTTTCAAGGTACAAGTCTTTCACTTCCTTCAATAAATTTATTCCTAGATATTTAATTCTTTTGGACGATACTGTAAATAGAATTGGTTTCTTGATTTTTCTTCCAATTTCTGCTTGTATAAGGAAACGCCCCCTATTTTTGTATATTTTGTAGTTTGCTACCTTACTATATTGCCTAATATTTCTATTGGTTTCTGGCTAGATTTTTATTTTATGGACTTTTTTTTCCAGAGTACTGCTTAGTTATGACTTATGATGGTATGGGGGATTGAACCTGGAACTTGGGAATCTCAGGCATAAGAGTCTGTTTGCATAACCATCATACTATCTCCCCAGCTTTGGATTTTTATTTTAGATTTTCTATGTACACTATCATACCTTCTGTAAATAATGATAACTTCTCCTCTCTCAATACAGATCCCTCTAACTACTTAAAAATAAATCATTAAGAATTCTTTAAAAATCTTTTTATTTATTTTTGCATAGAGACAAAGGGAAATAGAGAGGGCAGGGGAAGATAAAGATTGAGAGAGAGACATATAGCACTGTTTCACTGCTCATGAAGCTTCCCATCTACTGGTGGAGACTAGGGGCTTGAGTCAAGGTCTTTGAGCATTGTTATGTGTGTGTTCTATGAGGTGTGCTACTGCCCAGCCCTCTTTAACTTTTTATTGCTTGATTGCTATAGCTAGAAACTTCTGGGGCCAGGTGGCTGTGTTGAGCACACATGTTACAATGTACAAGAACCTGGGTTAGAGACCCTGGTTCGAGACCTGCAGATGAGAAGCTTCAATTTCCTCCTATGCACTGGAGCCCAGGCTCAAACTTGAGTTATATGCATGACAAAGCAGGTGCACTATTCAGGTGAGCCATTTTGCTGGCCCTAGAATTGATATTTTAATACAAACAAGGTATGTTTTATCAAAAAGAATGTTTAACATTCACCAATTGCTATCTCTTTTTTTAAAAAATATTTTTATTTATTTATTATTGGATAGAGACTGAGAGGAATTGAAAGGAGAGAGGGAAGAGAGACAGAGAGACACACCTGAAGCCCTGCTTCACCACTCATGAAGCTTCACTGCTGCAGGTGAGGACCAGGGACTTGAACCTGTGTCTTTGCACCCTGTAATGTGTGTGCTTAACGAGGTACACCACCACCCGGCCCCCCAGTTGCTATCTCTAATAGGGATGTACTTCTGTGATATGAGGGACATAGGCAGACCCAGGTGATCCCAGGAATAGAGGCAGCAGGAGTACAGGCTCACATCTATTGTTCTACATTCTAATTCTGCACCATGCCCACAATATGCTTGAGAGGGACACACATAGGGGTGACATAAAAAAAAAAACAATAGTTGAGAATCAGGAGCCAGCTTTCTTTGCCCAGAACATTTTCCTCCATTTAATTAATATCACAAAGGGAAGCTGGGTGTGCATTGCACTGTGGGGATTATGCAAATGGGTTACCAGAAGGGAGATTTCTGAGTTCCTGGTTGTTCTGGCTCCATGAAGGGCAGTAAGAAAATGTTCACCAAGACCTCTGTAGTTTTCTTAGCAGTGAGGGGTTTGCTTGGCTATGGAACCTAGAACTTCTACCTTCAAGGAGACAGTGACATGGGAAGTAAATGAGGGAGGTCTTTGGTGTCAGAATGAGTTTGGAGGAGCCCAAAGTGATACAAAGTAAGTTAAAACCATTGTTCTGATACCTGCTGCCTGAATAAGTCATTTCACTCCTCAAAGGTTCAGTCTCCTCTCTGTGAAATGGGGAGCAATGGTACTACACTAATAAGGTTAATGTGAGGATTAAGTAAGGTTAAGTCTTCAACGCTGGGACTTAACTCAAGGGTGCCAACTCTGCATCCCCTTCCATTTGCTTTATATAGAATGGATATAGCAGTAATCAGGTAATATACTATTGGTAGTATAACTAATAAAACATTAAACTATGCACATAAAACATGTATATTCATAAATAATGTTATATAGTATAGATATCATAATAGCAAAAATATACTAGTGAACATCACAAAAGCTCACTAATGAGACAGAATACCTTTCTAAGCTAGGTACTAATATAGTCATTTATGGATGAAGAAAGAAGATAAGTTAAAAGACTTGCACACAAGAGGTTTCAGGTTGCATCACCAGCATCACCAATAACAGGAACTGAGTATTGCTCTGGAAAAAAATAATAAATGCAGTGGTGTAGGGGGCAGGGGTGTGGAGATAGCACACCTGCATAGTGCACTTACTTTGTCATTTGTGTGACCCAGGTTCAAACCCAACCCCTACCACAATGGAGGAAGCTTGGTGCTATGATACTTTTCCTTCTCTACTTCTGTCTCTCTTTCTATTTGGAAAGAGTCAGTTCGGGGAAGGGGAGCTGGGCCATGGTGCACCTGGTTAAGTGAACATATTACCAGGTTCAAGAACCTGGGTTCAAGTCCCCTATTCCCCACCTGCAGGGAGAAGCGGAAGCTTTACAAGTGGAAGCTGGTATACTGTGTCACCACACCCTCTTCTCTCCATTTCTGTCCGTCCTATACAAAAACAAGGACATCAATAACAACAGGAATAATAACCACAAAAAAGATAAAACAACAATGGTAACAAAAGGGAATAAATAGCCTCCAGGAGCAGTGGACTCATGGTGCATGCAATGAGCCCCAGCAATAATCCTGGAGGCAAAAAAAAAAAAGTCAGTTCAGAGCAGTAAGTTTCAGTGACAACAAAGAAAAAAAAAGGAAAGAAAAGAAAAACATCTGCTAAAGTTCACCCAGTTGTTGAGTGTCTGAACAGGATGACCACCTGAACTGAACTCTCTGGGAATGGGCTGGGTTGACAAGTTTCTCTCGCCTCCCTTGGTTAAGAGGGGCAAGAGGTAACAGGTACTTGGAGTTAAGAGACCTGGACTCTAGCTAGGCCTTACTTCTGAATGCTTCTTTATCAGTACCCTGGAGTGTATGTAAGGAGGGGCCCTCGAAATGTTTCTACCTCTGAGCTGAGCCTGGTTAGTGAGGGGCTGCACTTTTGAATGCACAGCTGTCACACAGAAGGGCCCTGCCATTTATGAGTTGATTTGCCCTCTTCCAACTGGGAAACGGGAGCCCAATAGATGAAAGGACCCACCCAAGGTGGCAGATGGAGTTATTGTCCAAGTCTTCCATCCCCCAGCCTAGAGCTAGCTTCCTTTCCACCTCCATCTATTTCAGGAGGACTGATTTTTGAGCCGCTGACTACTTTGTGAACTGAAATGTTTGCTGAGCTCCGAACTAGGCCTGGGGGTGCAGGGCAAGCTCGAAGTGTAGCTCCCTCCTCCACTTTGTGACTAGAGATGGAGGTCCAGACACACAGGGAACTCAGGGTCAACTTCTTGGAGGGGTGGGCAGGAGGGTAGGATGGGGGAAGGGAGTGATGGCCAGATCCTGGACACTACCCCAAGAACATAGAGCTGGTACAGCAGCCAGACCTGAAATAGTAACCACCACTGCTGGTGGCTTTTACCAAGAGCTTACTCAGTTTTGCAGACTATAAACATTCTTTTCATTAATGTCCACATCAGCCACTGGCTAACAGTACAATGATATGTATGATTATTATATATAATATGGCAGTGTTACATGGAGCCATTTTACAGATAAGGGTAATGAGGCTCAGAGAAACTAAATAATTGACCCAAGATCATACTTCTCTGCTACAGGAAGAGACAGCATTCACACACAGTTCTGCAGGTCCTTGGGCTACTGTCCTGTCCAAATGGTAGCCAATGTGGCTACTGCATTGAGGTATGTGTCCTACAAACTAAGATTCATTTTTTAATTTTATTTAATTTATTTATAAAAAGGAAAAACTGAAAAAACCATAGGATAAGAGGGGTACAACTCCACACAGTTCCCACTACCAGAACTCCGTATCCCATCCTCTCCCCTGATAGCTTTCCTATTCTTTAACCCTCTTAGAGTATGGACCCAAGGTCATTGTGGGATGCAGAAGGTGGGAGGTCTGGTTTCTCTAATTGCTTCCCCGCTGAACATGGGTGCTTTTTTTTTAAGCCACAATACTGCTCAGCTCTGAGCTTATGGTGGTGCTGGGGATTGAACCTGAGACCTCAGGAATTAAAATATTTTTGCATAACCCTTATTCTATCTCCCAGCCTGAGTTGCATCTTTAATATAAAGTGTATATCAGATCTCAAAAGTTTCCATGTCTTGAGGACATTCAGATATATGTAAAATATGTGTAAAGCTAAGGTTTTTGTGGGACTGAATATCAGTAAAATCTCAAAGATGTAGGAATCTAATTATTACTATAAATTCCTTGTTTATTTTATCTTGAGGGACTGATGATGTTTGAGTGAGCAATAAAATGACTCACAAATTGTCATATATTTATTCTATAAGTTCTGTTTGTCTTGCCTTAATATTAGTAAAATCACTAATTGTGTTGTTATAATCAAGATTTCCACATAACTTCTGTTCTGTGGAGAGTAATGTGAAATTAGACAACCTTTCTCAAGTCATTGTAGTTCTTAGATGGTTTTTAATTAATTCCAATTGGGAAATGCTTGCTCTGTAGAGGATGTAGCAACAAATTGTCAATAATACTCTTAAAGCAATATTTAGATTAGGAAATGAGCCATAAATTTTACATTATGGGCTTAAAACTTGTAATGGGGATGCATATGACAAGTTATGATTATTGAGTAAAATATTATAAACTCTTAAGCTCTTCATATAAATCCTATCATGGTTTTTACTGCCTCTCAAAGCAATATCCATACTCAACACTCATGTAAGCAAAAAACTGATGCCATGCTTTAAGTATGTTGAATATGGGATTATATGTTTTTGTGCTTATTTGCAAATGTTAGTTTGATGTGAATTATTTAATACTGCACATTTCCTTGGTGGCCCTATGCAAGTCTGTGGATGCCCTAAACTTTTTTTTATTAGTGATTTAATAGTGCTTTACAAGATTATAAAATTATAGGAGTATAATTCCACACTATACCCCCCACAAAAGTTCTGCTACCCTCCTCTCCTTAACATAATTCTCATTGGTCTTAGAGTCAGTTTACAGTTTGTCTACTTTTTTTTTTTTGCAAGTTCATATGTTTCATTTCTGTATACTCAGCATCTGAGTATATATAACCATCTAGTCTTTTACCTCCTTCCTTATTTCACTCAGCATACTTACCTCCAGTTCCACTCATTTTGTCCCAAAGGACACAATATTATCTTTTAAAATTGCAAAGTAGTATAGCATTCAGTTTAATCCCATAATTTCTTTTTTCCGTCATCTGTTGGTGGGAATTACCATGCTCTTTATTGAATACCTCTGGAAACCACAAATTGAACATAGAGAGAAGCAAGGAAATGGATGCTTGGCACTACTGGGAATTGACTGCCTTTGTGTCATAGAAGAGGGAGGATTTAACAAGTTAATTTGCACCTAAGAGCAAGGTTTTTCTTACAGGGTGCAGAGCGTCCTTGTGCCCCCAGAGTTCATTTGCAATGTCAGCAGCTGTACAGTCCACAAGCCTTTGTTAGAAATTTAACATCACCATCCTCTTTGTCAGGGACACAGAGCAAGAAAGGAAAAGGAGGCTTGTGAAATAGTTCACTTGGATAGTGTGTGGCTTTGTAATGTGCATGATCCAGGTTTGCACCCAGTCCCTACCAGTCTCTTTCTCTGTCTCTATCTTTAGAAAATAATAAGAGGAGGAGGAAGAAAAAGAAGAAGAGAAAGGAGTGTCCCTTCCCTTCATGGGGCCTGGACAGTGTCAGTCAACAGAACAAATGCTAATTGGGACAAGATGTGCTGTGCCCAGTAACTATGTGTTAATCAATGTGTTTGTGGGCCTCTGTGCTGCCATTCCTGCTTTGGTGGGCTGTGTGGCTGGTGCCTGAGTTGTGCAAAAATGAAGAGTGTTTCAAAAAAAACTTCCACAGCAGGCTGACAAGATAGCTCACTTGGATAGTGTGCTTCTTTTGTCATGGGCACAAACCAGATTTGAGCCCAGCCTCCACTGCACTTAAGCATGTTCTGGTGCCTTTCTCCCTCCCTCCCCTACCCCCACCTGAAAAAGTCAGCTTGGAGTGGTGAAGTCCCAGTGACAACAACAAAAAAAGACTTCCACGGCAACATGGCATTGTTGCTGTGTCCAAGCTATTGTTCATTTTTTTTTCTAGTAACCCATTATTTTTGTAATTCTTTTATAAAATGTTCTAAGACAAATATAATGTTTCTCTCATTTCCTGCACAATTTTAGTACCAGTGCTTTATGAAGCACCAACTGTCATTTCAAAATAGTACTTTATATGTTGGCATCGATTTCACTACCAGTTATAAAACCTTCCCCTTTGTGTTAGAAATCACATAGTACATATCATCTTAGCCATGTTTAAGTGTATACTTCAGTAATATTAAATAGATCCACAGTATTGTGAAAGAGATCTCTAGGATTTTATCATTTTGCAAAATGGAAACTGAGACCCTCTCAACAAATCCACACTCCCATCTTTCAGCTCCTGGTATCTCCCTTTTCCTTTCTGAGTCTATGAATTTGATTATTTCATAGCCTCAACAGTAACTCCTTTTTATTACTGTCTCTAACAGTACTGTATTAGTCTGTGACAGATTGGAAATTAAAAAGCAAAGTATTTCTTGGTGGCAGTTTGAAAAGTGCTGCTCATGAAGTGCCAAGATCAGGGCAGGTAGATATAAAGTCACTGCTGGTGGTCTGGTGGTAGAGCAGTGAATAGAACACTGGGATCACAAGCACGAGGTCCTGAGTTCGATCCTCAGCATCACAGTGTCAAAGTGATGCTATGATTCTCTTTGTCCTCTTCTATTCTCTTTCTCACAAATAAAGAAATAAATCTTTATATAAAGATAATAATGTCACTGTTGATCCACTTCAGAGGACCTCAGCTTCCTCGAGTGGAAAAAAGGGTGATTAAGTGTCAATGCTCTGAAGATCTCACAGCCAAATTACCTCATGATGCACTGGCCATTGGACTTCCCCAGTGGGAAGGACCCTCTGGCCAGGCACCACCCCATCCCCTGCTGGTGGGCCCTGCTCCAAGTTCCATCTCATATGCAAGGATTCCTTTGTCTCCACTGACACCTGATTTCCTGCCTCTGCAGTTACAACCAGACCCTCACATGAGTGACACATTCCCACTGCTTGTGTCCTGGCCAAAGATTACTGCCACCCTCCTTGAGCCCACATTTCTCTCTGGTTGACTGTCACTCCCCTTTCCCTAGGTTCATACTAGGGCTGAAAGGGACAAGTTGACATTGATGAGGGTACATTTTACAGTTTCACACTAGAAATTAATTTGATTCTAATTTTTTCCTTATTTCACATGTAACACACAAACCATTTCCTACAACAAACAAAAAGACAATGCTGTTGTATATTTATAAAAGTCACCTATGATTCCAGCACCCAGTGGCAACCACCTTTAACATTTTAGTACATTTTTAAATTATTATTTTGTTTACCAAAAGGGAGAGATTCAGTACTGGGGATTGAACTTAGGACCTCATGCTTACAAATCTGTCATTTCCCCACTACACCTCCCAAGTCTAAACCTTTAATAGTTTAGGCCATCCCTAAGCAACTTCCTAGTCCAATAATTATAATGCCAACCCAGGTCTGAGTTCAGCCTCCAACACATTGAAGGAAGCTCCTTTAATGTAGTCTCCTCTTTCTCCTCTCTGCCTCTATCTCAGAATAAATAATAATCTTTTTTTTTTTTTTGCCTCCAGGGTTATTGCTAGGGCTCAGTGCCTGCACTAAGAATCCACTCCTCCTGGAAGCCATTTTTTCCCTCTTGTTGCCCTTGTTGTTTATCATTGTTGTTGCTATTATTGTTGTTATCATTGTCATTGTTGTTGGATAGGACAGAAAGAAATCGAGAGAGGAGGGGAAGACAGAGAGGGAGAGAAAAATAGACACTTGCAGACCTGCTTTACCGCTTGTGAAGTGACCCTCCTGCAAATGGGGAGCAAGGGCACAAACTGGGATCCTTACGCTGGTCCTTGTGCTTTGTGCTACATGCACTTAACTCACTGTGCTACCATCCGGCATCCAATAATAATCTTTTAAAAATATTTATTTTCAGTACAGACAGAGATAAATTTAGAGAGAAGGGAGATAGAGAGGGAGAGACACCTGTAACACTACTCTACTTCTCATGAAACCTCCTCCCATAGTTGAAATAGGGGATGTGAACTTGGGTCCTTGTACACTCAGCCAAGTATTCCACCACTCAGCACTACAATAATAATACTCCTTTAAAATTATTTATTATGAGAGAGACAGAGAACCAGAGCACTTCTCAGCTGGCATTAGATAGCATAAGGTGGTGCCAGAGGCTGAATTCATAGCTGTTGGAGCACCATGTTTGAGACATGCAAGTTGGTGCTCTAACAGGGTGAGTTGTTTCCCTGGCCCAGCACACACACAGGCCTTTACAGTTTATAAAACACTTCTGTGAAATAGAGAGGAGAGAGGTGTCACTAGTGTCACCTCTAAAAAAGGGGGGGCAGATGGAGATTCAGAGTTCAATTAGCTTAACCTCTAAGAATCACTATAACTTCAGGTAAATCTCCAGACATCTTCCCAAATACCTGCTAACAACATAGCTGTTTTGAAGCTTTTCCTATATAGAAACTCTAGATGCAACAATATCTGTTCTCTCAACACAGACCAATACATTCACACAGTATCTGCTCTAGAGCTAGCAGTTATGAATGTTAAATGTTGCAATGTTTGCCAGACTCTGTGGCTGGGTAGGGTGGGGGGTTCAGAGATAAGCAAGGAGCTTGCAAACTGGAGTGGGAGACATACCACAGAGAGCATCTTAAAAGAGGATGGTAGGTATTCTACAAGAAGATAGTATGAGAGTGGTGGGGGCATCAGTCCAGATGAAAAGCATCAGGGTAGACTTCCAGGAGGAAGTGATGCTGGACTATCATCTTGAAGGAGCTGGTGATAACTAGGTGAAGAACAATGAAGATATTTGTGGAGTGGGGAAACAAAAGAGATAGCAGCACCCACAGGAAAACTAAATTAGAAAAAAAGATCACAGGACTTGGACCCATCAACTGAGAAAAATGTAAACATATTTATTTATTCATTTCAAAGTAACTAATAAACTTATTATATGTTTAAGTAAATAACTGCATTTTGCAAAATAAAGTTATTTGATAAGCAGAGTAGCACTATTCTCATTTATTTATTTATTTATTTCAGATCTCTTTTATGTTTGACTTATGGTGAAAAATTGTTGGGCTGGGGAGATAGTGCAGTGGATATGCAAAAGACTCCCTTGTTTGAGGTTCCAAGTGTCAGGTCCAACCCCTCAGCACCACCATAAGCCAGAGTGGAGTAGTGCTCTGTTTGGGGAGGGTGGGGCAGGTGGAGGCAGAAGTATGTGACTTCGGGGCTGGATGATAGTTCACCTGGTAGAACACACACTTTACCAAGCACAAGAACCCAGGTTTGAGCCCCTGGCACCACATGAAAATGGGAATATCATACCCTATGAATGGTGGAGCAATGTTGTGGTATTTCTCTCTCTCTCTCTCTCTATCTCCCTCTCTCTCTCTCTCTCTCTCTGAAGTCAAAGGAAAAAAAAAGTCTGCCTGGATTCAAAAAGCAAACAAAAAGCCAGTGATCTCAAGGCACCCAAAAGGGAACCGGCTAGAAAGAGGCAGCTTTTACTGTCCAAGACTTCACAGGGGGGTGAGGCAAAGGGTGACAGTTCCCAGAGAGGTGGACAAGGCTGAGATGTAGGACCTGAGGATGGCCTTGACTAAGGACTGGGGAGCAGGCCAGGGAGGGGCTGGGGCAAGGTGGGGTGGTGGTTGGTTGTGGAACCCTGTGGAACCCAACTTTGGTCAAGGAGCAGGATTGGAGGAGGCTGGGAGGAGCCAGTAAATCATGTTTGGAACTTGCTGGGTGCAAAGTCTCCCAACTCTGTTGCCCCTCCTCTCCATCACCAGTACCCAGAGACCGGGGCTCGTGGACAGTGGAGGGAATCTACTTGTGTGGGAGACAGACTATTGCCAAAGACAAAGCTGTGAGTGCCAGAGGCAAGGTTCCCAAGCCCAGGGGTACCCACTGCATTTGTAAGACCAGGAAAGGGGATTGTAAGAGGCATGTGGCCTGGAGGCTACAAAGGATCCTCAATGCAGGGAGGGTGGGGCCAGCTCTGGTGAGCCCTGCTGAGCAAACACCACATACCACTGCAGCCACAGAGAGGTTCAGCAAAGACATGAGTCTAGAGGGGGAACTAGGGACATGGGGTAGGGAAGCTGGAAGTTTAGAATGGCATAGTGTTCTAGAAGGGCACGAGGGAACCACCTAGGAGCTAGGGGAAATCCAGAGGAGGGGCTTTTAGTAAGAAAGGGATCTGAAGGTGTTTCCCTATCTTTGAACCTTTGTGTGTTTCTAGCAACTGGACATTGCTAGATGGAGGCAGGTACTGGGCCAGTGGATCCCAATGTAGGCCCTTCCAGTATCAAACCATAGGCCTGACCTCAGTCCATGCACTGATACTTTTTGAAGTTTCTTATGGTTGATTTGGATCAACCCCCCCATTTTATTTTATTTTTTCCCAGAGAAAAATTGAGAGAGGAGGGGGTAGGGGGAGACAGCGAGGGACAGAGAGACACTTGCAGACCTGCTTCACTGCTTTGAAACATCTCCTCTGAAAGTGGAGAATGGGGGCTTGAAGCCAGGTCCTCGCTCATGATAAATGTGCTCAACTAGGTGTATCCGCACTAGCCTCCGGATCACTTTTTAAATTAAGTTATTTGGGTGGGGTAGGTAGCATAATGGTTATGCAAAAAAGTCTCTCATGCCTAAGGCTCTGAAGTCCCACTTTCAACCCCCTGCACCACCATAAGCCAGGAATGAGCATTACCAAATATATGTATGGAGAGAGAGAGAGAGAGAGAGGGAGAGAGAGAAAGTGGGAGAGAGAGTCTTCAGAGCCCATTCATCTCTGACACTATTCATTGACATTATTCAATACTGCTGGAGTTTGAACCTGGAGCCTCTGGCTGCAAATTTTGTGTGCTACCTCCTTGGCATTTATGACAGGTTGCAAGAATGCTAATTCCAGCTGCCCTGGTCCCTCCTCTGGCACTTGAGTGGGCTATGCCCAAATGTGAGCCTCACACCAGTGTGACTGGACCCAGGACTTGGAATGATGCCACCAGTTACCCTTTTCTTTGCCTCTTTGTTTTCTCTGGGTCATTTTAAAAATATTTATTTATTAACACTAGAGGTAAAGGAAGGAAGGAGGAGGAGGTAGAGGAGAAGGGGCATAAGCAGCAGCAGGAAGAGAAGGAGAAGTGGAAGGAGGAGAATGAGTAAGAACTAGAGAATCACTCTGGCATGTACAATGACTTCATGCTCAAGACTCCAACATTTTATCCACTGTTCCACTTCCTGGGCTGCCTCTCCAAGGTCCTTGTCTGTCAACCTCCTCTTCTATGTGTTGACAAGAGAGTCTGCTTAGAAATTTGGGGAACAATACTGAAAAAAAAGAAAAAGATTAAAAAGGAGTTCTCATTTTATCAGACTTGAGATGTAGGAAGCTTTCTGGCTTGTGAATGTAGGAACCTGAGACCTGGCTTAGTTCTGAACCTGGCTTACCTAGTGGCCTCACTTAGATGGGCCTCTTATCTCTCAGATTTCTATTTTGAAAAATGAGGGTAAGGTCCCCATCCTCTCAGTGCCTGGACCATAATAAGTGCTCAGAAAAGGGTAACTGTGAGGGCCGGGTGGTAGCACAGCAGGTTAAGTGCACATGACACAAAGCACAAGGACTGGCATAAGTATCCCAGCCTCTGACTCTCCACCTGCAAAGGGGTCGATTCACAAGTGGTGAAGCAGGTCTCCAGGTTTCTATCTTTCTCTCGCCCTCTCTGTCTTCCCCTCCTCTCTCCATTTCTCTCTGTCCTAGCCAACAACAACAATAGTAATGACAACAATAATAATAATAACATCAACAAAGGTAACAAAAATAGGGAAAATGGCCTCCAGGAGCAGTGGATTTGTAGTGCAGCAGGCACCAAGCCCCAGCAATAACCCTAAAAGCAAAAAAAAAAAAAAAGAAAGAAAGAAAGAAAGAAAGAAAGAAAAGGCTAACTGTATTCAGTCCTCCTGGGATCTGTCTTGCTCTGAGGCTGATTCCTTTCCTCCTGCAGGAAGTCCTCCCTGATCACCCCTGCCTCTTGCCAGCTCAGCTTCTCTCTGCTCACCTTGCTGCTCTACATAGTCAGACTAGGATCATTAAATCTCTTTTTGTGCATACACGGCCGTCTCCTTGGCTGCCTCAGCCCTTGGCCATGTTTTAATGAGGATTTCTCTTTGTGAATAAAGAAGCAAGCCTTTGATCTCCCTTCTGAGATTGGCTGTCTTTGATAGTCTGCACAGAGTAACTGCTAGGAGCTGGGGCTGGAATTCAAGTCTGTGAACTGCTGCTATTCCCTGTCAGACCCTGGCAGGTGGCTTTCCCTCTCCCAGCCTCAGTTTCCCCTTAAATATAAAGGGACCATACAGAATAGTCATTCCATTGTATGCAAATTAACTATCCCAGGACTCAATGAACTGCCACCCTCATCCCAGTTTCTTTTTTTGTTTTTCTAATATTTATTTATTCCCTTTTGTTGCCCTTGTCTTTTTTATTGATGTCGTCATTGTTGGTTAGGACAGAGAGAAATAGAGAGAGGAGGGGAAGAGAGAGAGGGGGAGAGAAAGACAGACACCTGCAGATCTGTTTTACCACCTGTGAAGCAACTCCCCTGCAGGTGGGGAGCTGGGGGCTCGAACCGGCATCCTCAAGCTGGTCCTTGCGCTTTGCGCCACATGCACCTAACCTGCTACGCTACTGCCTGACTCCCCTCATCCCAGTTTCTTTCTTTTTCTTTTCTCTTGTTTTTTTCTTTTTCTTTTTTCTTTCCTTCTTTTTTTTTTTTGCCTTTAGGGTTATTGCTGGGGCTCAGTGCCAGGACTACAAATCCCCTGCCCCTAGAGGCTATTTTTTCCCTTTTGTTGCCCTTGTTTATTGTTGTTGTTATTGTTATTGCTGTCGTTGTTGGGTAGGACAGAGAGAAATGGAGGAGGGGAAGACAGAGAGGGGGAGAGAAAGACAGACATCTGTAGACCTGCTTCACTGCTTGTGAAGCGACTCCCCTGCAGGTGGGGATCCTTACACCGGTCCTTGTGCTTTGCACCATGTGCGCTAAACCTGCTGCGCTACCGTCACACTCCCCCCAGTTTCTTTCATAAGGTTTCCTTCTTACATTTCAGCTTTAAATAATCTATTTCCCACCCACCCCCATCTCACTGAAGGGGAACAACAAGGCCAAGTGAGATTAAATGACTTGTCTAATACCCTCGGTTATGAAGAGACAGAGGTAAGATTTGAACCCAGGTGGTCTGATTCCTGGCCTTGCTATTACTGAGACCTCCCTCCCACAAGGTCTAGAGGACTTTGGAATGCCATGGTCAGGTGGTAACACCTTGGGGAGAATTGAATTTGTACCCACAGGCTTACTCTGCTTTGGGCGGGGGTAGTCTGAGAGTTTGAGGCAGGGGGTTGGGATGGGGGCACAGGGCACAGGATGTTTGTCTGGTAAGGAATGGAAGAGACACTAAGGTTTGGAGGTCAGATACTTTCAAAGGGAACTAAAGCTCTGGCACAGTGAGAGATGGTTTAGAAATTGATTGCAGGACTTGTGTACCCAAACCCCTAAATTCAATCCTCTCCTTCCTGTATACTGGAGTGGTGCTCTGGTTCTCTCTCTCTCTCTCTAAATAAATAAAAGATTTAAAAGGTCGGAGAAGTCCATACATAATTTCTCATAGCCTTGTGAGCCTAGTTTTTGGGGACATGAACATTTGTATGTTCTGGCTGGGTACAAAGAAAGAGGGAAATGGGGTAGCCTCCAGCCTGTAAGTGATCCCCCAAGTGACTGCGCCTTCATGCCCCAGAGGGGAGAGAAGATTGGAGGAGGAGCTTCTGAAAGAGTTCTTGGGATAAGGAGAGGGTCATACATCTAGGTTTCCCTGGGAAGCTGTGTCTTGGCCCTGGTGGTGGTAGGAACAAGAAGAGATAGAGATAGAAGGACACATTAAGTCCTGTAGCTCTGCTTCCTCAGAGCTCTGCTCCACTAGGGAAAAAGAGAGACAAGCTGGGAGTATGGATTGACCTGCCAACAACCATGTTCATCGGGGAAGCAATTACAGAAGCCAGACCTTCACGTTCTGCACCCCATAATGACCCTGGGTCCATATTCCAAGGGGTTAAAGAATAAAAAAGGCATCAGGGGAGGGGATGGGATACAGAGCTCTGGTGGTAGAATTGTAGCCCCCTTATCCTATGGTCTTGCCAGTGCTTCCATTTTATAAATAAATTAATTAAAAATAAGAAGGACACATTAAGAGAAAGAAAGAGGAAGAAAAACAGAAAGGAAGGAAGAAGGGAAGGAAGGGGAGGTGAGAATCATATATTCACTTCCACCTTCTTGGCTGAGTCCATCCCAGATGCACGAATAGAATGGTCAGGGAGGCTTATCTAGTTTTGACAAAGTCATCCAAACACTGACCATCTTGCCTGCTGTGTGGCTCCTTGGGGACAAGGTATGGTGGGGATCAAGACTGATCCCCTTAAGGCAGGGAAGAGGTTTCTTGGAAGTCTAGGCTGTGTAAGAGTCTATAAATATTTTAGATCAATTGTTTGTCAATCCTTGGACATGTATAATTAGAGCAAACACTCATAGTATTGTACTCACTAGGTTATCAAGAGCTGGGGGATCTTCAAGCATTAGCAGCTTCTTTCTTGAGTCTCAGTTTAGGCAGCTGTAAAATGGTGGTGGTGGTGGTTTTGGGTGAAGGGGACAGTATCTAGGCTCTGATATTCTGGATTCTACTACTTCTCTTCTCTGAGCCTCACATAAGGAGGTTGACTGGGGGAGGTGGGAGGCAGCTGCCCATAATCCCTTCCCTGGAAGGTATTCAGCCTGGGCCCCAGCTCTGCCCCAGCTCCTGCTCTGACTCCTTCCTCTGCTTCCAGACAAATCCCAAGCATGGGTGTGTGGGGATGGGTGTGTGCTTGTAGGGAGTGGAGGGCAGCAGAGAGTACTTGGAGACAGATATTAAGGAGAGGAAACACAGTGTTTTCTTCTCTTCTGTCCTGGGACTCATCTTGCTTAGATCATTTAATATCAACAATGACTGCCATTATGGGGCACCTACTGTGTGCCAGGCTTGGAGCTAAAGTCTTTAACAGATCCTCTCACTGAGTGCTCAGAATCCCCCTTTTCACAACGTCTGCTTGCTTATGAAAATAGCAAGTCTCCTTAGAGCAGAAGCACCAGCCTGAGGACACCAAGTCCAGCCAAATCCATTGCACTAGCTCTTCTCAGGTACTACCCAAGTCCAGGACTACAGGGACCCTGAATGAGCCATCATAGCAATGACTTCAGATTCTGGCTCTACCATCATTGAACCTAATTTATCACCAACAAAGTGGAATGAATGATATCTGTCTACTCCCCAGGACTGTTGTAAATGGTTCTACTGCTACTAAAGGTTAATTCTTTTCTCTCCTTGGGAGTTGGGTCACTTAAACAAGCTTGAGGCACTTTTTTATTTTGTTTTTGTTTTTTGTTTTTACCAGAGCTCTGCTAAGCTCTATCTAATGGTGGGAGTGGGGTAAATGAACCTGGATCAGCTGAGTCTCAGGCATGGAAGTCTTTGTGCATAACCATATGTGACTATAATGATGAATTTAATGCTCAGAACAACCCATCAGAGTAGTTCATCTCACACCCATTTTCACAGGTGAGCATTCTAGGCTTTGAGCACTAACTTGCCCAGGGTTGCACATGTGGGAGTAGGGACCAGAGTGTAGAACACATAAGCATTTTCTCAGATTTTTTTATCTTGGGCAAGTCACCTTCTGTGCGCGCGAGCCCATGCGTACGTGCTTGCGTGCGTGCGTGCGTGCGTGCGTGCGTGCGTGCGTGTGTGTGTGTGTGTGTGTGTGTGTGTGTCTCGTGAGGGTGCTGTATAGAAAAGATGAGGGAGGCAGGTAGAGGGCCAGGCCATGCAATAGAGGATAAGACCTCAGACCCCAGCCCCCCCCCCCCCCCCCCCCCGCGGGTCCGGTGCCCCAGCCTCATGCAGGGCTGTGGGAAGGGAAGACTCAGGGTTGCAGGGATTAGCTCAGGGTCCTGCTCCTGGGCTTGCGCTTTTAATGGCGTTCTCCCTGGGGATCAGCCCTGCCCCCTCCCAGGCCCCAAGCCAGGCCTGTGTTTGCCATGAGGATCTAGGCTGGCTCGGCCTGTCTTTCATTCCTGGGCAGCTTTTGCTTACTCTCCGCCCTGGGGCGCGGCGGTGGGCTCTGCGGAGCTCCCAGGGAGCAGATGGGCCGCAGTGGGAAATCGACGGGGCCTAAGAGGATTGGCGCCTTTCTTCCCACTCTTTGTGCTGTTCCCCGCTGCCGCCTGCATCCAGACCACAAAGGCCGCTTGTTCTCTGCCTCTGGGGTCACAGGGGTCACAGTTGATGGCGGCACCCTTGGAGACACCTGTGTGGGCAAGGGCACCCAGATAGCCCACAGGGAGTTCTGGTTGACCCAGGGAGAGGTTGGGGGAGGGAAGTAGGGTGCCTATTAAAGGGGACACACCCAGAGGTAGTCTCTATACTCCCCACCTCCCCAAACCACTTCACCTCCAGAGAGGCCAGGACTTCAGCAAACCCCACAGCGAGTCAGTCCAGCCAGGACTGTTGGGACCCAGAGCACAGCCCAAAACTGCCTGCGGATTTTGCAAATGTCTCCTCCTCATGGCCAAGGTACTGGATAGTCTGAGAAAAGGAGTGTTGAAACCAGCAGAAGCTGTAGGGACTTGGCACACTGATTAAAGACCCAGAAGTAGTCTCATCTGAGATCACAGAGGCCAGGCTCTAAGTGACAGACAGCAGCAGGAGAAAGGTAAAGGACCAGAACAATCTCACTCATGAGCTGACCAAAAAGGGGTTGTTTGAGTGCTCAGCTTTGGTGGATCCTGAGGAAACAGAGCAGTGAGACCAGAGCACCAGGAGACAGATCTGTCAGCAGCAAGCTCTAGGCTGGGATGTCTTAGCCTTAGCATCACAAGCCTTCTGGATCACATAATTTCTTGTTGTGAACTCTTTGTCCTAAGGATCTTTGGCTTATACCCACTAGTTCTCAGTTCTTCCCACACCTGTGACAAAATGACAGTCTCCAGAAGTTGCCAGTTGTGAGGAGGGGGTGATTACCACAGCTGAGAACCACTGGTTGA
Source organism: Erinaceus europaeus (assembly GCF_950295315.1). Lineage (NCBI taxonomy): Eukaryota > Metazoa > Chordata > Mammalia > Eulipotyphla > Erinaceidae > Erinaceus > Erinaceus europaeus. The sequence goes on from NC_080174.1 coordinate 37,147,839, forward strand.
GACTATAACCCTGGCATGCCACTTGTTCATTCACTCAGCAGGTTTCTTGAGTTATCTGTGTGCTACAGGGTCTGGAGGTAGAACTATGAAGCTGTGAGCATTATGACCATCCTGAACTGATGGTCAACTTGAAGAAGAGTTCTCAGAGGACCTGTAGTATGGAGGACAGCCCTGAGGATGCAGAGGGACTAAGACAGGCTACAACCACCATGCACATAGTTCAGGCCCTTAAAAAAGACTACAGGAAAAGTTTAGGAAGTGCTTCCCAGAGCCAGGGAGATGGAAATCCTATCTTGAGGCTGATTCAGGAGGAAGTCAAGTAGGCAGAGAAAGGAGGAAAGGTTTCTCAAAAAAAGGAAAGAGCCCTGCCCTGGCCTCAGAGTCTAAGTTAGCCCCATGCTTTGGGAGGGTGGGTTTAAGAGGTGCTGGTGTAGGAACAGAATATATGCGAGCAGAGGGTAGGAGATGAAAAGAGGGACCCAGTTAAAGCACCTAAACTTTTTCCTGGAGGCACTGGGGAGTCCTGGAGGGTGTTTGAGCAGGTAAAGTTTGAGGGGAGTGGGGCCAGGGCAATGGATAATGGGGTTGGTGTGCCTGGAGTGGAGGGGACAGGATTCCCACAGATACATAAGAGGTGAAAGCACTAAAATATGATTTGAATGTAGGGCTGAAAGAGCTGGAGGAGGCATCCTGGCAGATGAAGTGTATCTGGCAGTGCAGCTCAGAAACACACCACCAGATTAGAAACACCAGATAAAAGACTAAGCAGAGAAAGACACTCCTGTGAATCTCAGAATACAAATGATTTTTGAAACACTGCTCTCATGCACCATCTTTAAATATTAATGACCAACATTTTTAAGAGCTTAATTCTGTGCCAGGCACTATTCTAAGCATTTCATGTGAATTAACTCATTAAGTCCTCACAGCACCCTTGTGAAGGAGGCCCTTTTTATCTTCTCTGTTTTTTTCTTTTAACAGAGAAAGAAACTAGGACATACAGAAAGTCACTTGCCCAAGGTTACAAAGTAGTTAGTGACTGAGGAATTTTGGTTCTGGAGCTTGTGCTCTATCTTCTTGGACTGCCAACATATAGTTTGTTTCAAGTCTGATTAATTCAACTGTTTATAAATCCTGTAACTTGAATATAAAAACGAAAAAGAAGCTGCATTGCACTTTGTCAGTTGTGGTGGAGGGATGCAAGCTGGAAAACAACTTTCTGGACTGTAACTACTGCCACCTGGTGGCAGTGTACCCCAAGCATTGGAACCATGACAAAAGCCAGCCTCAGTTTATTTGAGCATCACATTTATGAAAGCCTGGACCAGGATGATGAGAGCTTGTTAGTACAGGCACAGCTGTCATGACAATGTGTCCTCTGTTGAACAGGAGAAAGAAGACAAGACTTTCTCAGTACTCAGAGTTCAGGGCATGTGCTCTGAGGGACTGTGGTTGTGGGAGCAGATCTGTTAGGCCATGTTCATACTCCTTCATCAGTTCCCTAGACGACCAGCATTTGGCATTTCTGGAACAGCTGGTGAGAGCTAGTGGTGGGGTGGGTGTTACTCTGCAAACATGGCTGCACCCATGACCCCGACCTTCTAATCCCCAGGCTTAGCTGACTTCATTAACTCCAAGGGGCTCAAGAGAGACCCCCCAAACCATTCTCTGTCAAACCACATTCATGAGAGTCTCATTGCTGAGGGATGTGCTAGAAAACTTCTTGCCTAAAGTCAGGAGACTAGCAGTGACGATCTTTGGAGATGACCCCTCTGCAGGCTGGCGACTGAACAGGACTGGCCCCACTCCCCCCTCTCTCCTTCTGCCTGCTGAAGGGCAGTGAGGGAGAAAACTGGGTGAAAACAGAGCATGCTGGGTAGCCTGGCTAGGAGCTGAGTGGTCCAGCCTCCCCCCTCCACCACAGTTGCCATGACAACCTAGTTGGGGAGGGAGGAAGAGAGGAGAGATCACTTGCCCCTGACAATGGGAATCAACTCCAGGTCACCCTTGGCCTTGTCCTGAGGGACTTGGGGTCATCAACTATTCTAGTTTTTTCATATCTGGAAATATCAGGCCTTGGGTTGAGGGGAACTGCTCTCCACTCAAGTAAGGTCTGAGGAACACAGAATGAGGGGGTTACACTCATGATCCCCTCCCCCTGAAAATGCCAATCCCACCAAGAGCCTCTTCTTCTTCCTGGAGTACCTGCACATGTACGCCTTTCCCCCATACAGGCTTATTCCAGACAGGGTTCCATTCCTGTTTAGCCCCCCTCCACAGAGGAACTTGACCAGGAGGTGGGAGGTGAGCAGTGGATGCAAGGAAGGGGCAGCAGTCGCTCTGGGGACAGGCCAAATATTTTATGAGTAATTTAATATCTGGAGCACGAACCAAGGAGGAGGAGGGGAGCCTGTCAGCTGCCTGGAGCAAGGAGCTGCCCTGGTCCTCATAATCATGGGAGAGGGTGGGGGGGGGGGCTGACAGGGATGACCAGGGGCCACAGGGGAGTTAACCCTTCAGGGTTCTGAGAGGGAGAGTCTTCCCACTATGGAGCACTTGCTATGTGCCAGATACTGCATAGCTTGTGAAGTTGGGAGGGAGACTGCAGCTCTGTGGAAAAGGCACTGGCTTTACAAATGCTTCATTTTCCCTCCTAGATATCATTGCACTGCAGCATCTCAGAGCTTGCAGGTAGGTGTCTTTGAAAAACAGCACACTGAACTGAATGTGACTTCTGCTAGGTGTGCCCCCCCCCCCGGGCTTGTGGTTCCACCTGTCTGAGCCTCAGCTTCCTTTTCTGTGAAATGGGGACAAAAGTAATGGTACCCCCAGCACACACAGGAATCTAGGGACGATATGTGCAAAGAATAGAGTGTGGTGCCAGGGACATAGCAGGAGCTCAGGAAAGGTCCTGTCTCCATGTTGCTTATGTCACATGACCCTCATAGTGGCTCTTCATAGCTCTCAGAATCCTTTGTGGGGGGTCTCTGCCCCACTTAGATACACCCTGGGCTCTTTCTCTCCCGTGGCAGTCAGAAGAGTTGTTGTCACAATCTACACAAGGCATGGCTGTGTCTCTTCCTGACACCTGCCCTAGTGTCCCCTCAGGGATTTTTTGGGGGGAATGGGGTGTCCTCTTCAGCCTGGTGGCATGGTAGGGAATTGATGACTCAGTACTATATATTATTAAGTAAAATGAGGGAGAGTCACCAAAGCTGTGCTCCACTACCCATGGAATTTCCCCCTCTTTGTCTTTGATGATCTCATGTGGTGCTGGGGCTTGAACCCAGGACTTAACACATGAAAGGCACGTGCTGTATTTGCTGAGCTACCTCCCTGCTGCATTGTTTCTTGTTTGCATTTAGAACCTGCTGTGCACAAGGCCCTACCTGGGTATCTCGCAAACTTTACATCCTAGTGCTTTGGCACATATTCTATTGTCCCTGTTTCATTGGTGAGGAAGTGGGCTTTGGGTATGTTGGTGGCACCAGGGAGGGTGGATTGTGCTGCTCGCTCCTCAGAAACTCTTATTGGCACTCATCCCCAGCCAGCTGTCCAAGGTCCATGTTGTCAAGCAATAGGTATGAAAACACATTTTTTCTGTTCTTTTATTTGATAGGACTGAGAGGAGTTGAGAGAGGAAGGGGAGATAGAGAGGGAGAGAGAAAGAGAGAGACCTGCAACACTGCTTCACTGCTTGTAAAGCTTTCCCCACTGCAAGTGGGGGCTAGGGGCTTGAACTCAGGTCCTTGGGCACAGTAATGGGTGTGCTCAACCAGTTGTGCCACTGTGTGGTCCCCTTGAAGGTCTCCTCTTCAGTAAACTAATCTGGGTAGGGTCCAGAAAGGCTGACATTTATATACAGTCTTAAATCACCTTAGCTGACATGTTCTGAACAAGGTCTACAGACTCCCTTTTGATAAAGGCCCAGCTCTTCCTCCTCTAAGTGCTTGTGCCTGTGGAGAGACCTTACCCAAGAGGCACTACTCAGGAGCCCTGGCCATCAGATGGTCCTGCCAGATGCCCTTATGTCCCAGCCATGAACCTAGGCTAGAGGGAAAAGGGGAACTATGTCCCAGGTGAAGGGGGACTTGTAGCTCACAAAGTTGATTTTTGCCTCTTTCAGCTCTTAGGGTTAACAAACAGCCAGTGGACTCATGTTACAGATGGGAATAGTGGCATTTATGTCAGGCCTGGTATGTGAATCTTTAAATTAATCACTCTTGATTACATGCCTACTATGTGCTATGGAGTGGAAGTGAGGGGCTACTTACAGCATATTCCATCTGAGTCTATGAACTGACTGCTGGAGTATCTCAAGTCTCTGCTTTCAGTTTTGTCATTAGGGGGTTCAGCATCTGCCTCCTTGCCTCTGAACAGGGATGGCCATGTCCACATGGGGTGATGCGGTGGCTAGTCAAAATGGCTAAATGGGATGATGTCTGCATGATTGGCACATTCATGGACCTCAGAGAGTTTCTTGTCCCCCACCTGCCTATCTCTCCTCTGGAAATGCCAAGTCTTCACATGACAATTGTCCTGAGAGCCAATGAAGCATTACTATAGCCCTTTTCTTCCTAGACAGGGCGTACTATTGACATTTCCCCCTCTTACCTTTCTTCTTTACATTAAAAAGATATATGTGATGTTTATTTATTTATTTTCCTTTGAAACAAAATGGGTGAAGTTGAAGTTGAATGCTAACTGAAATAAGAAAAAGATAGAACCAGATGTCAAGAATTCATACATAGACTATAGGTCATTAAATCAAAGGAACTTACATAAGAAAAAAAGAAAGAAAAAGAAAAGAAACCAAAAAGGATAATCAGATTGTCTTTTGTAAATGTGAAAACTAAAGATGGCTACTGGGAGTAGATTGGGGGCAACATAGAACTTTGGTGGGGAATGTGGTAACTTACAGGCACCAACTTTAGCACATACTCCTGAAATGTGATAATTCTTTGAAACCATGCTAAATCACTATTATTTGTCACCAAGGTTGTCACTGGGGCTTGGTGCCTGCATAGCTCCACTGTTCCCAGCAAACAGTTTTTTATGTAAAAATTCGTTCTTATGTAAAAATTGATGACAACCCACTTTCCCTTCTCTTGATTCAAATCGCCTCTATGCTCTGTTCTCTAACCCAACCACTGTATGTTCAACACCTTCATTCCCACAGCCCTCTTCCTGGTTCCCTGTCAGAAGGGAATGCTGCAGCTGACCGCCTTGCCTCCACAGGAATTCTCCTAGTCTCTGTCTCTGATCCTGCTGACTTTCATTCCCTAACCCATGTTAATCTTAAAGGCCTTCAAGCTCGATTTCCTGATGTTCCTTTACCACAGTTGAAACATATTCTTGCTACATGTTCTTCCTGTGTAAGTCTCATAAAAATACCTGCTATTCAAACTCTTGGGGTTAACCCCCGAGGCTTAAAAGCCAATGCTCTTTGGCATATCGATGTCACCCACATACCAAACTTTGGCAAACAAAAATATGTGTTTGTCTCAATTGATACCTTTTCTAAATTTATGTGGGCGACAGCTTAGATGAGAGAAAGCTCTAAAAAGCTTATAATCCATATGCTTTCCTGTTTTGCTTTAATGGGCTTACATCTTCAACTGAAAACTGACAATGGGACTATATTTACCAGAAAACAATTTAAAGATTTTTGTTCTTGAAAATTACTCATACCGCAGGCATTCCCTAGAATCCACAGGGACAAGGCATTGTCGAGAATGCCCATCAAACCCTTAAGGCTCAATTAAATAAAGATAAAGGAGGAATGTACCCCCCAATATCCAGTTAGCAAAAGCCTTAACTACATTAAATCTCTTTAATATTTACAATAACTCGGACCTACCTCCTATTATTCTTCATTGGCAAACACCATCCACCCTCCCAGCTATTAAGGTCAAATGGAAAGACCCACTCGATAAAATTTGGAAAGGGCCTGAACTCCCTGAACCATGGGGAGGGGTTTCACATGCGTTTTTCCACAGAATTACTCCAAACCTGTCTGGGGTCCTACCTGTCCAACAATACCCGCACGATGGCACTGCTATCCCTGAAGAACAAGAAATACTACAAGAAGACTAGATGCAAGATGCATCCCAGGATCCATAATATGACATGGCAGAATGTGGAAAATCTGGCTCACAGAGCCCTCTCTCCTACCCCTTCTCTAGATGTCTTATGTTATGACTGGTCAGTTGTGTTTTGTGAGTGAGTGTGTTGTATGACCAAAAATTTTCATATGACCCATATGCTCAGAGTACTCTAAAACTTAATAGACTTTATATAAAAATTCTGGACGCAGCCAAGATTTCTGGAGACGTCCAGAAACATTCCAAATATTTTTTTCTCTCTTTTGATTTTTTATATATATAAGTCTTGATATATATGTAAAGTGCTTAGTCTTAAACTGTGTGAGTAAAGACAGATCTAAATTTGTTTTTAAAATGATATGTTTTCATAACAAAAGTTTCTCTCCTCCTGTGTGTTATAACTAAATGTCTATAGGTTTCAAGTTTGGTAATCACTAACTTAATGGTTAAAAGTGTAAACTTGAAGCTACATTATTACCAGACAAGGTAAAATTAATTTGCTAAAAGTAACTATTTAAGGTAAAGTCTAAATATTTAACATGACAATACATTCCCAAAACTAAAATACAAATTCTCTATACAGGGCACTTTTGGAGGGCCCCCAAAAGTGCCCTGTAAACTATCTTGTGGAAATTAATCCACAACAAATCTGGCATCAATCTGACAATTTAAATGTTAAAACCATTGTCATTAACATGTGTTAACTCTCTAAGTAACCTGAGTCTGTTTATAGTCCAAAGTAAAATGGTTAAAAAATCAATATATATTTTAACTAAAATTGGTCTGAAGATCCTGCTGTAGAGACTGCTATAAGAGGTCACATTAGATTACCTTTAAACAAAATCATAAAGATACTTAAACCAATTATAATCATCGAGCTATCAATTATAGTAAACCTCTAACTTGTTACAAGTTTTTTTTTTTCACAAGCAAGTTATTACAGCTATCAAGCCTTCACATGAAGAATCATCTGTTCATATGGTAAGGTATTAAACTATAAAAAGTTCCTCCATATACAAATTATGTTAATTAACAACATTCACATATTCTTCTACACTTAACTGGTGTATCTCGTCTTGCCACTATAGGCCTGCCAAATGCCTAGGCTCAATTAAGTAAAAATAAATAAATAAATAAATAAATATATAAATAAGGGAAGATACATTCCCCAATATTCAGTTGGCTAAGGCACCAAACCTCTTTTTCTATAAAAAATTCAAATTAGATGCCCTGCTAACCACGTGAAGCAGATTGTTTGTGTTTCTTTCACAGGAATCCCAGGAAAACCATCTGGACCCCTGCACACTCTGACATCGCCCATTAGACGGCATGACTACAGTGGTACACCCCCTGAAACCCAAGATGTCATATGACGTGATCTAAAGAACCTGATTCACAGACTCCAAGGAAAGAACCTTTTACTGCCTGTCTGCCCTTCCTGCTTCTGCTTTGCCTGTCACGTTTTGGCAGTTCCAGCTCACTCTCTACAGAAAAGCGGAATTCCAGTGGCTGACCTTCCTCATGCAGCATTTCATCCCCTGTCATTTCTCCCCCTAGTCGCCTACTTTGGACTGACACTTCTATTGGACTTGCTGGTATACCCTTTGGACACTTTACACAATTTTACAGCAGCTTCCTTCCCTTCACGCTGCTGGTTTTTCAAAGACTGACCTGCAGTAGTTCATGGACCTTACAGCCAGTTGCCTTGGGCACTGTACAGCGCTGAACAGCCCCTTCGCTTGGCAGGCATGCCCTCCTGCCTGCAAGCCCTGTCCCTAGAGGCAGGAAAACCCCCCTTACTAGATACTGGCCCCACAGGCAGGAAACACCCTTTGAGACATGAAGTGCCCCCAGAGACAGGAGATGCCCCCAGAGACAGAACCCCCCATCTCATTAGTAAGCCCTGCCCTAGAGGCAGGAGATGCCTCCAAAGACAGAAAATGCCCCTTTGCACACCAAGCCTCCCCTTGGCATCACACTGGCTCTTACTGCTCCCCTATTTGTCCTTTCCTGTTTTGTTATATCATTTAGGTTTATGCCCAAAAGGTTTCTGCTCACCCCTACACTACTATTCCTCTGTCACAGATAGTCTTTTACAGACATTGAATCATCTTAATGCAATGACTAGATAGAAAGATAAAGATGTAGAAATATTGTGAGGAGATGGTTGAGCCTGGCAGAGCTTAACCTATGAGATAAGTCCCTCCAGGTAAGTCTCTCTCTCTAAAGAGGGGTTGAGCATAAGGGGGACACATGAATCTCACAAGGTTGGTGGCCATTTAAGCCTTCCCTCCCCCACAAAAACGTTCTACATCTTCCCACCTGTGCACAGCATTCCTTAAAAACATTTAAGCCTGCTCCACTCTGTATTTCCTATACTGTGTCCATTAGATATAAAGGAAAAGGAGATGTTGGGGAATTATGCAGATGCAGTCTTTGCCCTCAAGTTTTGCCACTTCCTGCGATATTCTCAGCTGCTTTCCCCAACCAATCCTGTTCCGACACATCACTCCTTGTTGTTGCCCTATAAAGCCCTCCCACTTCTGCTCCTACTCTCTCTCTCTCTCTCTCTCGCCCAGTGGTGTGGTAGTGGGGGACGGCCATTGTGGCTGGCTCCACATGGCCTGAACCACCTGTCTGACCCAACAATGAAGGATTGTGTTCCCTTTCTGCTCCAAACCTCCTTTTTCTGCATTCCGCTACCGCCAGGCGACAACCTTTTTCTTCCTTTTTGATGTAAGGTGAGGCTAAAGGGAGAAAGACACAGAGAAGGAACAATACCTGCAATACTCTCCCACTGCCTGAGAAGCTTTCCCTCTGAAGATAAGGATCACCATGAATCCAGGTCCTCTTATACGATGATGTCTGTGCTTTACTGGGTGAACCACCACCCAGCCCCTCAATAATTATTTACTGAGCACATAATATTCTCAGGTCCTGTGCTTTCTGGAGTAAGAAAGATTTATCCATTAATAATGAACTTTATCCATTAATAATGAATTAATAATAAATTCGGTGTATTGCACTAAAGTAAAAGGGGGAGGAAGGTTCAGGTCCTGGAACATTATGGCAGAGGAGGACATAGTGGAGGTTGTATTGTTATGTAGAAAATGTTATACATGTACAAACTATTGTATTTTGCTGTTGATCCAATTTAATCCAATAAAGAAATTAAAAAACAAACAAAAATAATGAACAAATCCACCTACATTTAGTTCATTCAGTTTATAAAGATGAATATTCTGGACTTTTGGGGCTGTGAAATGTTCATTTCTGGCCACCTTTTTGTGTTTTCTGAGGATGCTGAGTGAATGAGGACTCTTGGAGGGCTTGCCCACAGCTTCCTCCCTGGTCTATGACCTGTAACAGCTTACCTCCCCTCTGGGTGTCAACAGGCAACAAGTCCTCTAGGTTTCCTAGGGCAGGCACTTTACTTCTGTCACAAGTAAACCCTTTTCCTGTGGGGAAATCTGAAGCTCAGAGAGGGCTGGTGACTTGTCAGGTCTCACACAGTATACCAGGTTTCCAGGGCTGGTTGTGAACTTGGAGTTCTTGACTTCCCATCAGGCACTTCCTGCTTTGCGAGGCCCTCTCACAGTGTCCCTCCCTGGGTGGGCCCTGCTACATTTCTTGAACAAACACCCCCATTTTCTCCTGCATCTGGCCAACAGGGTTGTCTCTGGGAATGCCTCCTGGCTACATGCAAAAATAAACGCAGCTTGCAGACAGCTCCATGGGGAAGGCTGATGTGTGTGTGTGTGTGTGTGTGTGTGTGAGCAAGGGGGCTGGAGGCAGGGCACCTGGTGCCCATCATCAGTGGGAGACAGCACAGGAGAGGACAGGGATAAAAAGGGGGATGAGACCCATACAGCTCAGAGTGGGGGGAGCACTGCACCCTCCATCCTTTGTTTTCCTCTTTGCCTTTGAACTTCTGCTCTGTAATCATCAGACCATAAAGTGACAACTACAAGGGCAGTAATAACAGTACTTCATCACCAAGTGTGAGCACCCACAGATGAGAGAATCCAAGTTCACAGTAGATGGGCTTGCTGAACCAGGCCATTAACCCAGCAAGACAACTTCCTGGGGGTGCTTCAAAACAGAACAACAACGACTAGGTCCCAGGTCCTACTCCAGACTTGCTGAATTGGAATATTCCTTTAAGTGAGAACTCTTCATTCTTCCAAGTATCCTGGAAATTTGGGTGGACATTAATATGCACCCAGATTTTGTTAGTGGAGCCCTGTACCACCACAGGAACCTGATTCTGTTACAGTCCATGATGGGCAAGTATAATTAATACTTGTGGAGCACATTGGGGAGCTTTGGGCATAGAATACCACTTAATCATTATCATCTTTCTGGGGTGAATGTGAACATCACCTCCTCCTTAGAAATGAAGAAATTGTATCCCACAGTGGGTAAGTAACTATCCTAAGAACACACAGCCTATAAGAGGCAGAGGGGGTGTTTGAATAGAGCCTCACTATCCTTCTGGCTCTGATACTCCAAGTCTCCCCTACCCCCTTACAATATCTCTCATGTAGGTTTCAACAGGTATGGATTCTGTTTCCCTTTCTCCCTTGGCCCCATATAAGCAATGGCCTCCTGAGATCTGAGACTAGGTCACAGTACTCATGCCTATTAGTTTAACCCTCTGGAGTGAGAGGCAGAAATCCTCAGTATTGGAAACTCCTGAGGTCTTCGAAAAAATATAGATTCCTGGACTCCTTCAGCCCTATAGTCAGAATCTTAGGAACTGGGCTTAGATAGTCTCAGGTTTCCAGGGGATTTCATTGCCCGCTGAGATGAGACACTTTATGTTTTAATTCCCTCAGAATAGGGACTGCAATGCTCATTTTTCTGTCTAGGGCAGTAAGGCCCAGACAGCTTTTCCTTTTCCTTTTCTTTTCTTTTCTTTTCTTTTCTTTTCTTTTCTTTTTCTTCTTCTCCTCCTCCTCCTCCTCCTCTTCCTCCTCCTTCTTCTTCTTCTCCTCTCTTTCTCTCTCTCTCTAGGCAGAGAGAATGAGAGAGAAAGGCACCACAGCACTAAATCTTTCTCCAGTGCAGTGGGGGCTGGATTTGAACCTGGGTCATGCACATGGAAAGCAGCATACTGTCCAGGTGAGCTATTTTTCTGGCCCCAGGAGAGTTTTCCCATCACTGCACTACAGTTGGGACCTGGAAGGTTGGCCCAATAGAAGGCCTGGGGTTGGGGTGCAGGCAGGTCTGGCGTCTTTCTTGCTTCTCTCTTTCCAATTCTGGAGCCATCCTTGAATCTAAAGCAGGCTGGTAAGCCTACCCCCAAGAAGGTGTGCAGCTTGCTACCTAAAAACAGCTTTTACATTTCTAAGTGCTTGAAAAAAATACCAAAAGACAACTGTTTTCTGACACCTGAACATTATATAAGAGTCAAGTATGAATTTTCATGAAGATGCACTAGAACACAGCCACACTCACTCATTTGTATATGGTTAGTGGATGTTTTCATGCTCAGGGAACAGGACTGAGTTGCAACAGAGATGGTGCAACAGAGATGGTGCGGTCCTCAAAACCCCAAATAATTCCTGGGTGGCTCTATACAGAAAAAAAAAAATCTGGCTGCCCTTAGTCTAGAAGCAGAGATTCTAGAGCTCCAACAGTAGCAAAACCATCAGCAGGACTTGTTAAATCCAAGACGGTGGGCCCCATCTCCAGATTCTGATCCAGCCCATTTGGGGTGGGGTCTGAGAATCTATTGCCTACAGGCTCCCAGGTGGCACTGAAGCTGCAACCACACTTTGGGCACCCTGGCTTAGAGGAACTGGGGTTCTGCAAAGCTGACCCTCAGCCCCATCCCAGAAGTTCACAGCCCACCCAAGAAGAGGAATAGCTTGAGAAGAGGAAAGGGAATAGGGAGGAGTCTTTACCACCCACATCCTATTTTACCCACCCCATCTGCTAGTTTCCAGACTGTCCTTCTCTGGGTGTGTGCGCCCCCTGGTGGATATGACTTCTCTCTCTCTCTCTCTCTCTCTCTCTCTCTCTCTCTCTCCCTCTCCCTCTCCCTCTCCCTCTCCCTCTCCCTCTCCCTTTCCCTCTCTCTCTCCCTCTCTCCATCTCCCTCTCCCTCTCCCTCTCTCTCTCCCTCTCTCCATCTCCCTCTCCCTCTCTCTCTCTTATCCCCTCCCTCCCTCCCTGAAAAATCCAGTCTTACACTCATAAACATAAGGCAAAGCCTTCAATGTTTGCATGTTCTTTTCCTCTTAGGGAGACAATTTCTAGGAATGTAATCTAAGAGAAGAATCAAGGATGCTTAGCAGGATACTGTTTGCTAGTGAGAAAAATAGGAGACTGAACATCACACAACCATGTCACATGAAGCTCAGGAGAATTTGCACTTGATTTTGTCATCTCCAGAGCCAGCACTTCAACTGACACATTACCCTTCCTTCCACTGCTTACTGGGGGCTCTGGCAGAAAGCAGTAACTTGGTAGCTGAACTGCCTTGTAGAGTCCCAGCTCTGTTACTTATAAGCTGTGAGCTGTCAGCTAAGTCCAATTGCTCTGGGTCTCAATGTTTCCATCTTCCAAACTGGAATATGATTTATTATATGTGCTAATAAGATTTGCTTACAACAGCCTGGGAAGTGATACAGTGGGTAGAATGCCTGACTTACAGGCATGAAGTCCCAGACTTTGATCCCTTGGCACTACATATGCCAGAGTGAAGCTCTGATTTAACCTCTCTCTCACTAAAAACAGAAGCACTTAGCACTGCACATTAACTAAACTGCTGTTATTATTATGTATTAAGCCCCCGACTGTTCTTCTTTGTCCTTCCTTCCTTCCTTCCTTCTTTCCTTCCTTCCTTCCCTCCTTCCTTCCTTCTTTCTCTCCACTTGCCCTTCCTTTCTTTCTTTTCTTCTTAAACCAGAGCACTGGGAATCTGCAGATGTCACTTACTGGGGATTGAACTTGGAAATCAAGTTTGATCTCCTAGCACCGAATATTCTGGGAAGTGGATTCACATGTTCACTCTCTAGGCTTTTTTTGAGACCATTACAGGGGAAAGAATACGTGCACTGCAGAAGGTCTCTGGTGCCTCAGGCATCAAAGTCAGTTATGTTATTTTGGTAGCACTGCCTCCCCCCAGATTGCTTTCCTGTTTTAACTGGCTTAATGCATTGAGCTCACTGGAGGGGCAAAGTGATCAGGGTGGGCAGGATCATCTGGGGCAGAGGAAGCCAGCAAGAGCACTGTCACAAGGAGGTATTGGGCATTTAGGAGGCCTCATCATGCTGCTGAGGACTGCACTCATTCATAGTATGGCCTCTATACTCTGGGCCATGGGGTGCAGAGTTCAACCCAGGAATTCCCTGCACTAAATAGAACTGGATCTAGAGCTCAAATCATCTATGTGACTTGAGTACGAAATATGTCTTTCCTCAACATCAACATTTAAAAAAATATTTACTTACTTTTGAGAGAGAGGAAGGAGGAGGAAGAAGAGGAAGAGGAGGCAAAGGGAGGGAGGAAAGGAACTAGAGCATCACTCTGGCACATGTAATGCCAGGGATGAAATTTGGAATCTTATGTTAGAGACTGAGAAGGGGAGAGAAAGATAGACACCTGCTGTCCTTATTTCTGGGCACTGGAGAACAACCCCAGACTCTTCTGATAAGTCTTTCCTCTTAAGTTGGTTTCAGGGGTTTTCTGTCATTTGCAACTAAAAGGGCTCTGTCAAGTTCAGGACTGGGAGTCAGTGTCAAGGCCAAAGGCCATCATCAGTCTGAGGGGAGCCACTTTCCTCCTATCTCTTCCCCTTCTCAACTGCTAGCCTAGTCAGAAAATTAGAGCTGCATCTCACCCCCTCTGGGAATGAGGTGAAGGGGAAGAGGAAAGCATCTGGACAGTGGTGAAATAGCAAAGTCCCAAGACTCATCTGGGGTCACCTCTGGGTTTCCCCATTACTCTTGGTCCTGTTTCCTATGATGAAACTAGTTCCATGGCCCTGGATGATAGCTGACACATTTTAAATCCCCTCCCACCTCAAGTCAGGATTGGTCCAGGATTTTAGTAGGGTGGGGCCAAAGGTGGGGCTACAGAGAGCAGATGCAAGGCAGAGTCTGGATGGTTCTTAGGCCTGTGGTCCTGATATTTTTTAATGAATATTTACTTTAAAATTTATTTATTTATTCCATGTTGTTGCCCTTGTTGTTCTATTGTTGTAGTTATTATAGTTGTTGTTACTGATGTTGTTGTTGTTGGGTAGGACAGAGAGAAATGGAGAGAGAAGGAGAAGACAGAGAGAGGGAGAGAAAGACACCTGCAAACCTGCTTCACCTCCTGTGAAGTGACTCCCCTACATGTGGGGAGCTGGGGCCTTGAACCAGGATCCTTACACTGGTCCTTGCGCTTTGTGCCACATGTGATTAATCGCTGCGCTACCACCCAACTCCCTGAATGAGGTTTTAAAAGGCTGGTTAGATAGATAGAATTAAAGACTTCTAGGTGAAGGACAGTGAAAGGAAGGACGCCAAGAAAGGAAACCATGAGGCTTGTCTAGAATATAAAAAAGATCCCCTACAGTAACTAAAGTACAATTATTGTCCCCTATGGCAACCTCTATTCTACTAATCAAACAAGTAAAATGCAGCAAAACTTAAGGTTGACCTAGATCTCACTTAAACCCTAGGTTATTCCCTCCCCAACTTGAGGCCAGATCCCATAAACCCAATACTGGTTGGGATACAACAATGACTTAATAACTGGGAGAAAGTCTGAACACATCACATAAAGAAAGAACTTCAAAAGCTGGATAAGGGCAAGAGAATGACTTACTTTAAAGATGGCCTTTTTGATTAATACCAGGCCAACCCATCATATGGGGTCTGAGTCAGGAAATCCTTGGATTCCCACATGATATGATGGGCCTAGTCCTCTAATAGATTCCTCTCTCCACCATCACTGGTCACTTCTATCAGGGATATCAGCACAAGGCCTCTTATGGTCCTCTTCAGGACCTTGCCCTCACTGTAGAGCAGCAATGGTCGGGACTGCTCCACTATCTGAAGGGAGACTGGGTCAACCTACTCTGCCACTCAAGGAAGGCTGGTTATGAAATGAGTGCAGGCTAAAATGTTCTTAGCTGTGACTATGGACTGTGAGCTCAGACTGACAGGGACTCAAAAATTAAATAGGCTCCTGTGCTAAATATAAATATATATGGGCCCAGATTGATGGGGTGAATAGTTAATTGCATATGTACTCCCTCATGTTTGGGAGCTACTCTCTGCCTTAACACAGCTTTCTAGCCTTATTCTAAATTCTGACACCATCTTCCCAGACAATACTTAGTCTACCTGCATGTTCTTAGATATCAGTCTCAGGCAAAAATTATTAAAGTCATGGGCCCCTTGGAACATACCTAAAATAGACTTCTTAGCTTCTTCCAACCTTAAAACCCATAACTGCATCTGCTTTATTCATACTTTTAGGATTTTGTTTTTTAAACAATTTGTCCTGCTTTATATCTTACAACCTTTCAGCCACCAAGTTGCAGATGCTACTATGATACACACTGACTTCCTTGGGTAGACAACCTCACCAATGTGTCCCAAAGTTTTCCCTCTCCAGAGCCCTACCCCATTAGGGAAAGATAGAAACAGGCTGGGGTCATGGACGGACCTGTCAACATCTAAGTTCAGCAGAGAAGCAATTACAGAAGCCAGACATCCCACCTCCTGCACCCCCAAAAGAATTTTGGTCCATATTCCCAGCAGGATGAAGAATAGAGAAGCTTCCAAAGGAGGGGATGGGACACAGAACTCTGTATAGAAGTGTATGGAATTGTACTTCTGTTATCTTACAAGCTTGTTAATCATTATTAAATCACTAATAAATTTTTAAAAATTGCCTCCATTGTGTTTGTGCATAGATAATTTTACCAGAAGAGGGAAAAAGACTTTTACCAAAAGAGGGAGTCCAAAGAAAGCCTTGAATGCCAGACTCATTGGCTGAGACTATTTCCAGATGGCAATAGGGGGAGCTTCTGCATTTGAGCAGAGGAGTGACATTTGTTCTAAGTGGATAGCTGAGCTTGTACCATTCTGAGAAGATATTTGGAGGGAAGATGTATAGACAGACTCAAAGGGCTTTTTGTTCCAAGGTCAGTTAAGACTCTTTGAGTTATTTGGTGAGGCTATGTGTCATTACAAGCAGAACACCCCCCTTTTAAAAGATGTTTCATTTACTTATTTATGTTTAAGGTTCTATTTTACTTACTTCATAAGAGAAAAACACAGAGAGAACCAGAATCTTTCTCTGGTATACGAGATGCTGGGAATTGAGCTCAGGACCTCGTGCTTGTAAGTTCACAGCTCCAGCCACCATGCCACCTCCTCAGTCTCAGGAAACCCCTTCAAAGATCTAAGCATACCTGTTACCTTGAAAGAAATCTCAGGTAATCAGTGGGCAATCAGTACTTCCTTAAATTGAAAATCTGCTCTGAATATAGGATAATTTCTTCAACCCTCTCATGCTCACATTTCTCCTCTGTAAGCTGAGCATTGTGCAGCCTATCTCTAAGGATGTGTGTGAAGTTAATGAGAGAATGAAAAAAGCATCTAGCCCAGAGCATATAACATAACAGGCACTCAGTAACTGGTTGTCCCTCTCCGCCTCACCATGTGGTTGACACAGACCTGGGAACCCAGAGTCTAGCCCTCTAGTCACCTTCTATTTGATGGAATTTCTGTTTTCACAGATCATTCATTCATTTATTCCTTACCCAATCATGCAACCAGTGTTTACTCTGCATGTCTGAGAACCCACTATGTACAATGTGCTATGAAACAGAGCTGAGTTAGACCACTGTTCCTTGATGTTAAAAGAATTTGTTTATTTATTCATTCATTTGGCAACATCCATAAAGCCCTTCTGTGTGTTTTGGTGAGGTGGGGGTGTGACTGGGGACCAACTGGAGCATTGCTTGTAGAGGCAGGGTGGGAGGGGACATTGAAGCAGACCCACATGTCAGGCCTCAGCATCTGGGAAGAGCAAGAACCCTGAGAAGATGCTGTTGGCTCCCTCCATGCCCAGCAGGGAGTTCCTCTCTGTGGCTTGTAGGTAGACCTGCTCCCCCAGGCCCAGTTTGAGGACTACGCCACCTGTGGTGACCTGGAAAGTGTTGTGGACATAGTCACAGAAAGTGACCACTTTCTCTGCACGGTCCTGGCTCCTGATGAGGTTCACACACAGGTTACCTCGAGAACTGGCATGGTAGGTGAAGTAGTAGAGTCCTGGCACCTGGCAGGTGAACTTGCCACTTCGAGGCTCATAGTTATTGTTCACGTTGGTGACTATCCGGTCAAAGCGGATGACCTGGTCCTTCCTCAGGGGGGTGTTGACCGTCCGCATGGTAGAGAAGGCAATTTTCTGGGTGGCCTTGTAGTCTCCAGATTCACCCTTTTGCCCAGGCCCTCCAGGGGATCCTGGAGAGCCTTTGGGACCCACTGGACCCTTGGGGCCAACTTTTCCTGGATTCCCGGAAATCCCTGGGTCCCCCTTCTCTCCTAACTCACCATGGTCTCCAGCTAGTCCTGGAAGCCCTGGAAAAGCAGAGACAGGAGACATGAGGGTGCCGAACATCACTGAGAACCAAAGGAAAGGGGCATAGGCTAGAAAGCAGAGAGGCTGGGGAGAGGCTCCTTTCTGGACTTCAGTTTCTTTTCTCTGAGAAATAGGTAGGGGTTCAGGGAGGACCTCTGATTCACCTGCCAACTCTCTAGACTGTAATGTGTTCGACAGCAATGGGACTGATCCTCAAGGGCCATGAAGTACATCTCAATAGTTCACATCAGCCCTCTGTTGGGTCATAAGTTTAGAGCAGGGATAATGAATGCCTAGCTCATGCACCACAACCTTCTACACCCTCCCCCAGGGCAGACATTGTTAATCAATCATAGCATTTCCTTCAATCATAGCATTTCCTTGTTAAACCTAGAAGTGGGTCTTAGAATCTATCTAATCCCACTTTTCCAAGAAGTCAGATCCTCTGGTAGAAGATAAAACCTTCCTAGAAGGGTGGCAGAGCATAGATGCTATGAATAAATCTCAGGGGACTGACAAATATGCCTCATATCACACCATTATTAATAAGAGTCATCTAAACTGAATCGTGTTTTCTAAGGATGAGGCTATTTTGTGGGATTGTATAGAGTAACTGAGATTATGAAAGGAGAGGGCTTAATTGTACCTATTGTTCTAGTGGATAAATGAAATAATTTTACAGAGTAATATTTTATGGCAAGGAAGTATCATTTGAACCTTTCAATAGCTCTACAGATATATTCTTGTCTGTATTTTACAGATGAGAAAATAACAACTCAGAGAGTTATAACAATTTTCTCTGCCCATAACCCAGGACTGTTATTACAACCCTTAGTTGTAATAGTAAAGGAGCTGTGCTTTGATACCTGTCTCAACATTTCCTAGGGTACTTGCAGGTAAGTGAACTGCCTTTCTGGACATGGCTATTTCCAAAAAAAAAAATGGCATCAGAATCCCCTCTTTGCAGATATTACTCTGAGGACATAGCAAGCTGGTGTGGCTGCAAGTGGTTTTGTAGTCTCTAAAGTGGGCAGCTGTAACTTGGGACACAGGCAAAGCCTGAAGTACCTTTTTCTCCCTTTGTCCCCGGAGTTCCAGGGCTGCCATCAGAACCTGGTATGCCAGGGATGCCTGGGATGCCCGGGATGGCTGGGTGCCCACTGCAGCTGCCCTGAGCCTGGGACACATCGAGCATGCCCAGGAGCAGCAGCAGCAGTGCAGAGTTGCCACTCCTCAGGGTCTTCATCACTATAGTTGCTCTCTGTAGGGGGACATGAAGATATGATAGGTTACTGTAGTGGTGATGCCTAGTGCTTATCTGTCTGCCTGTCCATCCACCCATCTGTCCATCCATACATTCATGTGTTCACCAAACATTTACAGTCCATGGGGTCAGGTGGTGGCGTGCACCTGGTTGAGTGCACATGTTACATGTACAGCCCACCAGATGCTGTGTCAGGTGCTAGGATTGCAGTGAACATGACAGTATGACTCCTGCCTTCATGTAGCTGACAATATGGGAGGGTAAGCAGGTCAACATATGAGTAGGTTGAGCTACTTACAGATACGCAAAGTGCTCTGACAAAGGTGACCAGGAGCCGAGAAAGGGTTTTTATAGTTTCTAAGGCATGCAGCTATGACTTGGGACACAGGAGATGGAGCCTTGGTCAGTGACACCATTGTGCCCACAAAACCCAAAGTACCTTTCTGGGTTAGAAGTGTCTGGCTGTGGTAGTGCTGTCTGGTTTTGTCAGTGACATCCCCCCTCTAGGAAGTCTTCTAGATGAGGAAGCACCTCTGAGAAGTGATGTTTTGACAGAAAACTGAAAATCCAGAAAAGGCTCCAGACTAAAAAATTTCTAGAAGAAAGGTGATAAGGACCCAGAGACAAGACAGAACCCTGAATGTTGGCTAGTAGGTAGGCCAGTGTGGCCAGAGCAGAGTGAGAGTCCAAAGAGATAGAAGTGGAGGTGTTGGTTCTGAGATATGCAGGCTTGGAATTTTCTGGTGAGGGTTCTTATTCATTATGGCTTCTGGATGCAGGGTACCTAATCTGTTCCCACCATAGACTACATCCTTAGAGCAGTCCTGTGTGGAAGAGGCTACTACATCTACACTGAAGAGGACATTAACGTTCAAGGAGTATAAGACACTTGCTTCACAGTGAGAACTGTAGCCTGGGCTTAATCCAGGCTTGTCTGCATTGATGCCAGTGTCCCAGGCTGTTTCTGCTTGTGGCATATTCAACAAGGACAGGTACTGGTGGGAGGGCATTGCTGATTCCTTCTTCTAACCAGGGATCTAGGAAGAAGCTCTAAATTGAGTCGCTCAGCATGGCTGTACCCCTGGCATTCACCCAGCCCTACCCTCAGTCCATTATTTTCAATATGTATTTTTATTATGAGAGAGAGCAAGAGTAGAGACAGACAGACAGACAGAACACTGTTCAGCTCTGGCATCAGGTGGTGCCAAGGATTGAACTTGTGACCTCAAGTTGGATCTTTAACAAACTGAGCTTAATAAACCCCAGACCTTGATCATTTTTATTTATATATTTGTGATTAATAGTTGCTTCCAAGATTGTAAGATTATAGGATATAGTTCCACACCACACCCACTACCAAAGTTCTGTGTCCCTACCCTCCCAATGCTAAGCAGCTATTATTTTTAATCACAACAAGCCACATACAGAAGCATCACACATTCTCATCTTCCAGAGAAGACTAGGCACAAAGAAGGGGCAAGAACCTCCACAATGTCACCCAGCAGTGACTCAGATCCAAATCCAAGGGACCTCATAGAGCATTAGAAGGAAAGTCTCTTCACTTGATCAGGAGAATGTGTGGGCAGCTCTCAGAGCTGTGCTGGAGAAGGAGACTGTGGTTACTTCTGTTACTGCTGCTGTTGGGGGCAGCACACACTCAGTGGTGAAGAGAGGACCGGAGAGCTGTGAGCAAGGCCACCAGGCCCAGATTAGGAGCAGATTAGGCTGCTGCTCCTTTCCACTAAGGACACTGAACAAGTCACAGCTCTCCATCCATAGTTTCCCCTTTTACAGAATGGGCATAAGGTTCACCCCAGCCTCCCAGGGCTGGTGGGAGGACAGATGAGTTAGGGCTTAGAATAAAACCTGTCAGGTTGGCAATGCTTAATGAATATGAGCTTTTAATATTTTTTAAAGAGACCACAGCACTGAAGCTTTTCTTTTTTTTTTTTTTAATTCATCTTTATTTATTGGATAGAGACAGCCAGAAATTGAGAAGGAAGGGGGTGATAGAGAGGGAGAGAGACAGAGAGACACCTGCAGCCCTGCTTCACCACTGGTTAAGCTTCCCCCTGCAGGTGGGGACCAGGAGCTCAAACCTGGGTCCTTGCTCACTGTAACGTGTGTGCTCAACCAGGTGTACCTTTTAATACTTTTAAAAATATTTACATATTTATTCCCTTTTGTTGCCCTTGTTGTTTTTATTGTTGTAGTTATTATTGTTGTCATCGTTGTTGGATAGGACAGGGAAAAATGGAGAGAGGAGGGGAAGACAGAGAGGGGGAGAGAAAGATAGACACCTGCAGACCTGCTTCACTGCTTGTGAAGTGACTCCCCTGAAGGTGGGGAGCCAGGGGCTCAAACCGGGATCCTTATGGTCCTTGCGCTTTGCACCACCTACGCTTAACCTGCTGCGCTACCACCCGACTCCCAGCTTTTAATATTTTAAAAATGATTATTACCATGGCCAGGAGGTGGCACAGTGGCTGCAGTGCTGGATGCTCAAGTATGAGGTCCCGAGTTTCATCTCCAACATTACCTGTGCCAGGGTGATGCTCAAGTTCATTCCCTATCTATCTATCTATATTATAAACAGACAAACAAAAAACAAACATTATTATTATCATCATCCAGACATTATCAAGCTTTGAAGTTGCAGGAAGATGGCTTGGGCTCTTTCGGGAGACTGGGCTCAGAGAGAAGGGCTCTCTCAGATGAAGCAACTCAGAGATGCGGAGCTCCCACATGGAGTGGGGTGGTGGTGGTATGTGAGAGTTGGGGACAGAAGATATGGGTTCTGGCACCACTGAGTCTTAGATTTAGATGTAGACTTAACTCATCTGTTTGTTCATCTCCTGCCTTAACTGGTCCTCACCACTGTCAGCCTTTTCCTGATCTTCCCCATATCACAGACCCTTCCATTTCCTTCTAGCCTCAGCATCATTCCCCCTCCCCCATACATATAAACACACATACTTGTAGTCAGGTCAATTTGATCTTAGACTTCTCCCCTCCCCCCCACTCTGCTATCACATTGCTATAGAACCACAAGCAGGTGCTTTTCTGAACTTCTTTGGTAAAGTGAATTTTGACCTGAGAGGGCTGGCAGAAATGGAATCTAAAAGGACTAAGCAGTGCTGCTGTGACCTCCTCTACAAGCACAACTGAGCTTACTTGGTACTAACTAGTAGCCAGTCACAATTCCACCTGCAAGACTAATTATGTCCTGGCAAGAATCAAGCTGAGTAGACTGTGAGGGAAGAAGAGAGGCAAATGCTGGACTGTGCAGATAGGCCGGCCTGGAGTCTAATTTCACCTCTGCCTCTGACATATCTCCAACTAGCTAGTGTGCTGAATTCTAGGTAAGATCTATCTGCCTTAGGTTTGCTAGCACCCCTGGGAGATTCTGTTAGCCCCAGAGAGAGATTCAGGGCAGACAGTTTATGTGACCTGTTCATGATCACTAGCACTAAGTAGGCAGAGGAAAGATTTTGTTTGAGTTTCAGTGACCCCAAATCCCTTATGCCAGTGGTGGATCCATTTCAAGCTGCTGCCTCCACACCTGCACCCCTATAGAATTTGATGCTCAAGGTCTGGGGATGGGCTCAAGATCCATTAATAGACACCCTTACATCTCTGGGACAGATGAAGCAAGGCTTACATGGTGGGAATGGCCACCTTCCACCCCATTGGTCCTGCCAGCCAGTCTCTCCCGGCACTGAACCCCAACCTTACCTGTTAACCTGGAGTCCTATGATGCCACAGAGCCGGGCAGCAGTGGAAACAGGAGCTGGGAGCCAGCTGCTCTCAGTCCAAAGCAGAAGTTCTATTGCTCAGAAATGGGAAGGGCCTTCCCCCTGGTGGCCCCCTCCCGTGGGTCAAGCAGGCCTGCTCCCCTCCCAACTCTAACCCCGGCCTCCCCCCCACCCCCACATTACCTCCTTAAAATTCTCAAGTAGTTTCAGGTCCTCTTTCTGTAATCTGGAGGGATTGACAGTAAATGAAGCGGGTGGCTGGCAAGTTTGGTTTTGCTGGCTCAGCAGCTGTGGTGACACAGCTGTCCTGGGAGGATATGAACAGCAGGTGTCTCGCCTGCCAATACCCCTCCCCCACTCCCACCCCACCCAGCTGATCTTGTGATCTGATATGCAGTGGATGGGATGTTTCTCAATGAAGCAAAAACATGGCCAGCCTAAGACTTGAGCACTGGATTTGGACTTAAATATCTCCATTCATGTTCTGGCTCTGACACTTACCAGCTAAATTGTTCCTAAGCCATGGGAACCCAGGGGGCTCCTATTTCCTCTCCTTGTGATGGTATCACCATTGTATCTGCTCTGGATTGCACAGATTTGGGGGTGGGGCTCCAGAGCTATAGGAGAAGAGAAAGAAGAGGGCAAATTGTGAAGTGCAGCACACATGACGACTGCCAATATCACTCCCCTTCCTGGTCTCATCTTTTTTCTGCTTTCTTCTCATTATGTACCCCTGATCTTTCCCTGTTCTCTCAGAAAATAATATGATAATGAATTTTAAATGGGGTCATTATTTATTTATACCCTGTCCTCTGCTTCTAGCACAGTTAGAAGCTGATAACAATAATTGGCTCATCCAGGTTCCTGTTGCTGGCTGATCCTTGAATCACACCAAGTCAAGACTAGAGAGAATCTTGGAAGTCATTGGCCCATTCCACTCATGCTATAAGGGGGAAACTGAGGCCCAGGGGAGCATGAATTATCCACCAGTAAATATCTCTCAGGGGTCTCTATGTGCAAGGTACTGGAGATAGAGCCGCATGCAATTCATCCATGGTTCCCTGCCCTCTAGAAAGGGTCTATGGGGGGGGGGTATTAGTGCTAACTGACAAATGACACAGTGGTTTCATTACTCATGTGCTAAATGTCACAAAATAAGAGAATTGCTTGCTGGATCCCACATATGTTGCAAATAGCAGGTGAGGACTAGTAGCCAGGCCACTCTGACACCAGAGTGTCAGCTCCTTACTGTGGCCTTGGATAAGATGGTATGATACCCAGGAATAGCTCCTCAGTAAGCACTATGCATTGCCAAAAGACAGGGACATCCTGTGTTGCATTTGTGCTTGGAAAGAGAAATTTCTTGGTCTGTGGCTGATGGAGACATAGCATTAATTGCAGTGGCTACTTGGGGGAAGGAAATGATAAAGTTCAATAACACCTAAGGGTCCCTAGGCCCATCGAGCTGTAAAAACAAGGCACTCAGACCCATTAGAGAAGGATGATTGTGGATTATGGGTAGGGTGAGGGAGATTTAAGAACATTTTAAACTTAATTTATTTTTATTTACTTATTCATTTATTAGGTAGAAACAGAGAAATCAAAAGGGAAAGGGGAGATAGCAAGATAAAGACAGAGAGATACTGCTTCATTGTCTGCAAAATTTTCCTCCTGGAAGTGGGGATTAGGGATTTGAATCTGGGTCCTTGAGCACTGTAACATATGTGTTCACCCAGGTGTACCACTGTCCAGCCCTGGGAGAATTCATAGATGGTTTGTTCAAGGGCCCATCTGATGGTTCTCAATAACACATGGACCTGAGAATCTAATTCTTCGGTGGGAAAAGATGAGCTTTAGGGCCTGGCAAGATAGTTCACCTAACTAGTGTGCTTACTTTGCCATGCAGATGACTTGGGATCCAATCCAACACCCAAAGAGTGGGAAAGCTTTGATGGCATATTGTTTTTCCCTTCTCCCTCTGTCTTCCTATATCTGAAAAAGTCATCCCAGCAATGGCCAAAAAAAGATAAGCTTGAACTTCAGGTACAAGCAGTGAAGACTAAGAACTGAAAGGAGTAGGAAGGGGATTAAGGCCATGGGCTTTTTAATCTCCCAAGCTTGAATCCCAGCTATCTTTCTAGATATGTGGCCTCAGGAACATTTCATATGTCACATATTATTGTTGTTTTTATTATTTTAACAGAGTATTGCTTAGCTCTGGTTCATGGTGGTGCCAGGCGTTGAACCTGGAATGTCTTGCATGTAAACCCTCTACATAACTGTTGAGCTATTGCTCCAAGGTTTCCCCAGGCAAAATAGAGACATGGACACCCACATCCTGTGTTGTTGTGGGGACCAGTGAGCGATCCTACCTGGAAATAGTATTCTTTCTTTCTTTTATAATGGAGAAACATTAAAAAAAACTTACTATTTTATTTTATTAATGAGGCGGGGAGAAAGAGGGGGAGAGAGAGAGAGAGAGAGAGACACTAGAGCACTGCTCAGCTCTGGCTTATGGTGGTACTGGGGATTGAACCTGGGACATCAGAGTCTCAGGCATGAAAATCTTTTTGCATAACCATTATGCTATCTCCCCAGCCCTAAACAGTATTATTTCTATGAGAGGAGACATTGTTCTTAGAGCCTAGACTCAGGTTAGGAGGAGACCAGGACTGAAGATCAGGAGCTAAGTGATTGTTGTGCCTATAAGATACCAACTTGTATTCTCGACAGAGAAGGGACTCCTACAAAGGTCGTGGTAAGAAACCTAAAAGCCCTCAGCACCCAGTGGTCTGAAAGAGATTCCTTGCAGCATGGAATGTCTAACCCCCTTCTTGCCTGCACCCCTTCTCTGCCCCCAGCCACCCAACCATTAAAAATTATCACCCAACCCCCATCACCCAGCAGACAAGTTGGCATATTTAAAGACTCGTCTCTCCTGACAGAGAATAAGAAAACAATTATGGGAAATAAAAATGCACAACAATCATCACCTCAACAAGTACAAGTTTCTGATCTGACACTGTAGCTCACATAAATGGCATATTGATCTCTTAAACAAAAGAGAAACTAGAAGAAAGATGTATCACTGGGAGCATTGCCGGGTGGGCTGCGAAGTGGTCAATGGAGCGGAGTTGTGAACACAAAGGCCCTGAGAATCTGGCCCTGTTCCTGCTAGAGGAACCCAGTCTCCTGGCCTGGCCCAGCCCAGGTGCCCCAGCCCTTGCCACTGTCCTTCCTCTGTGTGTCTTATGTCTCTTGCCTTTCTGTGCCATGCATCTCCTGTGTCCCTACAATGTGCCGAGTCAAGTATGAAAGCAGCCCTGTGATCAAGGATGCTGAGCACAGGGGCAGAGCAGAAGCTCTGAATACGTGCCCAAGGGGTAAGGTAGGTACCTTGTCTTTCCTCAGTCACCCCCACTCACCCACAGTAATCACCCCACCTTGTTCTCAGAAATCTGCTTTTTGTTTTGCTTTGTAAGTCTGTGGTAATTTTGCACTGCAAGATATGGGGAAACCTGGGCTTTCTGGAGGAGTTTGTGGTTCAAATGTGTAGACAGTAGTCAGGACAAGGAGAGAGAATCAGAGAAGCCTTCATGGAGGAGAGCATGCATTATCCAAGTAGATGGAAGACACCTTAGAGTGGGTTGGGGACTCCACAGGAATATCTTGGGCTACTTCTTGAAATTTCTTCTCTCTGATTCCTACCACCATACCACCTATGGTGACCTCAACCAAATCACTACTAGTGCTGCCATCCCACATTATGCCACTACTGAATTCTTATGGTGGACTGCAATCAGAGATACAGAGCCTGAGCTATCAACCTCACACTCTTCAAACCTAGTGAGATCTTTCCTAACACATGAGATGACCTACATACACTTTAGAGATCTTATCATCCAAGAAAGTTACAGATACTAGGTATGGGGTAGCGTTTACGGTACTGGGTACAGTGTACGGTGTAGCCACAAGCTAGGGGCAATTATATAACTCAAAGTAATAGTATTCAGTAGTCCTTGATGATTAGACTTAGACCTAATAAACCTGGAATCCTAGTTGTAGTGCCTAACGAAGGCATCATAAATTCTCTAATTGATTAGACTTAGACAAAATTAGCTTAGCAATCTAACAGAAAGGCCCAAAGAAGACAGATCCCCCAAAACTAATTCTGGTTGGGCTGAACAAGTGACACTCACTGCTCAAACAACTGGGGGAAATTCTAAAGTCATCAAAGAGAAGACTAGAAAAGTTGGGTAAGGGCAAGAGACAGGCTGACTTAGTAATGGCCCTTTTGGTCAATATCATACCACCTCACCATCTGGGGCCTTAGTCAGAGAATTCAAGTATGATGGGCCTAGACCTCTCTCTAATGGATCCCTCTCTGCACCACCACTGGTCACTTCTATCAGGAACATCATTACAGACTTTCCTTTGGGCCTTCCCAGGACCTTGCCATAGAGCAGTTATGGTAAGGACTGCCCTAGTCTCTGAAGGGAGGCTGGGGTATTCTGCTTTGCTACCTGAGGAAGATTGGTCCTGAAATGAGTGCAGCCTGTACTGTCCCCATCTGTGACCATAAGCTGTGAGCTCAGACCAACAGGTTACACAGGTTCTGGAAATATATATATGCATATATTTATATGCATATATATGCATATATTTATATAAATATATGCATGTGTATATATATATTTATATATATATAAATACATGCATGTATATATATATATATATATATATATATATATATATATATATATATACATGCATACCCTGGATCAGGTGGGTGGAAGTAAATAGTTAATTCTATCCACAGAATATTTTCAAGAATGGGAGCTACTCTCTGCCCTTATCCACTTTTCTAGCCCTTTCCTCTACTCTGACAATGTTTTTATCCAACTTCATGCTAGCTATCAAATTTAAGCAAAATTACCATAGTTGTGGGTTCCTAGAAACATGCCTAAAATGGACTTCTGAGCTTTCTTCCAGCCTAAGATTCCTAATCTCATCTGCTCTATTCCTACTTTTTGGTTCCTGTTCATTAACCATTTTGTCTCACTTTATGTCTTGTCACCTTCCAGACACCAAGTTTGATGCTACCATGATTCCAGCCTGACTTCTCTAGGCAGATGTCCTGGAACCTCACCTCTCTAGAGCCTTACTACATACACTAGGGAAAGATAGAAACAGGCTGGGAGGGAGTATGGATCAACTTGCCAATGCCCAAATCCAGTGGAGAAGCCAGAACTCTGCACCCCCAAAACAAGTTTGATCCAGTGGGGGAGAAGTGATAGGAGGAAGAGGATAAAAGGGGAGAGATATTTGGATGTAGTAATAGGTTTATATGTAGCTTAGAGGGGAAGAGAGGATTGGATCTGGAAGCAAAAGGGTGGCAATTATGTACAAATATAAACAAATAGTTGTAGAGATGATAGTTAGCACATGTCTGCAACCTTGGGAGAAGCAAGGTGGTTTGCAGCGGAGGGACTTAGAATGTAGAACTCTGGTGGTGGGAATGGTGTGGAATTATACCCCTGGTGACATGTAATTTTGTAAATCAATACTGAATCACTAATAAAAAAATTAAAATGTCATGGGCAACAGAATTTCAAGAACAAAGGAACAAAAATGGATGAGAGTGATTGTAGAGCTGGGTTCAAGCTGCTTCCCTCACACCCTCCCCCCAATGGGCTGGTGCCTGTGTGAGCTCAGCAGGATTCAGAAACTGAGCTGAGGTACCAACCAGGCAGATTCTCCCAGCCCTGAGCAGACCTCCCCTTGCTCTAGCACTCTGACTCCAACTCTGCAGAGAAAAGTAAAGCTTGTTTTGTTTTCACCCTGAACTGTCAGCCCTTTCTTGTGTCCATCACTGTCAAGTGATGGACCCCAGTGGGGGGTCTCAGTGGACAGATCCAGCTGTCAGGAGCCTCCCATCAAACCCTGATGGCTCACTTGTGGGCAGCAGTGGGCTGAGAAGATCTCCTGAGG
This sequence comes from Erinaceus europaeus, assembly GCF_950295315.1. NCBI lineage: Eukaryota > Metazoa > Chordata > Mammalia > Eulipotyphla > Erinaceidae > Erinaceus > Erinaceus europaeus. The sequence goes on from NC_080174.1 coordinate 37,176,545, forward strand.
GAGGCCTCCTGGAATCTGTCAGGTACTCAGGGAGAATCAAGCATCTGGGGCAGAGTCCTGTCTCTCTCCCATTCATGCGAGGCTCTGAATGTGGTTATGAAGTGATTGCATAAACAGGTCAGAAGAATACCTGTTGCATCATAAGTGCTCAGTAAATGTTCACCATTAGACTTTTTTAAAAAATCACTCATTCATTCACTGTTTGTAGTCAATCAATTACCTATTTGATTTATTCATCAATTCACTTCAGTTCACTCATTAATTTGGCATGGCGTTCATTGCCCCTCTCCCCTTTGTCTGCACTGGACTTGGCTGGGGCCCTACCCTTCCTGTGACAGGTACCTCACAAACTCAGTGCAGGTTGGCAGAGGTCTAAGAATTCAGATACTCTCCTGTTTCCCTGTGGACCCGGGCACTTAATTGGCAGCAGCACCTTCAACAAGTGACAGCAGGTAGCCTCTGGGGAGTCTCTTGCAGCCTTCATTCCCATTTGAGCATCTTTCTCCACAAAGGACCAGGTGGTGCTAAGTATCTGAACATCAGCACTAACCTTCTCTGAATGCTGGCTGGAGACCCCACCTGAATTCAGAGCTAACACACACCTGTGGCAGATACAAAGGGAAATTTTGGAATTTCCAAATTGCTTTGAGAATTGCTTCCTTGAGGAATCAACAATGAGAAATCTGGGAAGTACGTGTTGGTCAATTAAATTCTTTATTTATGTATCACACCACCACTCCTAAGACTTGGTGGGAGGGTGGCATTATCAGAAGGTGTTGGTTAACTGTCAGCGTAGTGACCCCAGAAGATGCTCAGAGGAGGGAGAAAACATATGGGATGGGGAGTCAAGGTGGGCTCCCTGAAGGAGGAGCCCATTAGGTGAGAAGAATGGCCTGACTGGTTTGTGGAGGGAAACTAGGGGCAGTAGGGGTGTCCTGGGGCCCTAGTCCGGGAAGAGCAGGAAGCCTGAGAAAACACTGTCGGAGCCCTCGGTGCCCACCATGCCATTGTAGTCATTGACGGTCAGCCACACCTCCTCGCCTGTCTTCAGCTGCAGCAGCACACCGCCCGAGCTGACCTGCTTGGTGTTGGACATGTGGTCGCAGAACGTGGTCACCTTGGTGCCGCTGCGGTACAGCTGCACGCACAGGTTGGCTGTCTGCGACGTGTGGTAGACAAAGTAGTAGAGGCCAGGAACCTTGCAAGTAAACTTGCCGGTGCTCGTGTCATAGTCCCCCTGTGGGTTTGTGACTGCACTGTTGAACTTGACCAGGCTGTTGGCTGTCGGGAACTGAATGGTCTGCCGTGTGACACTGAACACTGACTGGTGCTTCTGCTTGTACTTTCCCTCTTCACCTGGCTCCCCAGGAGGACCCACAGGGCCAGGGACCCCGGGACTTCCAGAGGGTCCCATGGGGCCATTTTTTCCAGGATGGCCAGGGTGGCCAGGCTCTCCTTTCTGGCCCTTGGGTCCTCGTGTTCCAGGGATGGCTGGGATTCCTGGGGGAAGAACAGCCAAGAAGGAAGTAATGGGGCTGGAACTGGGGAAACAGTAGGGGGAGTGCCTGGAACCTCCTTATCTAGATAGATTCTGCATCTAGGAAGAAGAAGGGAAGGAAGGGAAAGCTTATGTGCTGGTCAGAGGGGAGAGAGAGTCTGGCTTAAGTTCTGTTTCCCCCAGACCTGCCCCCTGACCTCAGTTAAGGCATTGCCCTGTCTCTCAGCCTCATTTTCTACATTTAAGACAGAGAGTGTGGGACTAATCAGCACCAGGAGGAGTAAAGCTGGCTGAGATTCAGAGACAACTTACAGATAACATGGGTCTTCAGGTGCTTCTGTTTAGTCTGCACAGTGCTTTTTAAAAAAAATTATTTAGAACTTCAAATAAACAAGTTTAGACTTTGCTTGAAAGTCCAGGTTTTAGTTTTAGTTTTTTTTTTTTTGGGGGGGGGAGTCAGAAGAAGGGGAGATAACACAGTGTTTATGCAAAAAGACTTTCATGCCTGAGGCTCTAAAGTCCTAGGTTCAGTCCCCAGCACCACCATAAGCCAGAATCGAGCAGTGCTCAGGTTATTATTTCTTCCTATCTATATACAATTAAAAACTATTTTTATTTATTTATTATTGGATAGACACAGAGAGAAATTGAGAAGGGAGGAGGAGATAGAGAGGGAGAGGGACAGAGAGACACCTGTAGCCCTGCTTCACTACTCATGAAGCTTCCTCCTTGCAGGTGAGAGCAAGGAGCTTGAACCTAGGTCCTTACATACTGAAATGTGAGCATTTAACCACATGTGTCACTACCTGACTTCTCTATATAAAATTTTTTTTCTTTCTCCTTCTTTTTATTTTTTTCTCTCTGTATCTCTCTCATTAAAAGGAAATAAATAAAAATTTAAAAAATCAGAAGCTTGGCCAGAGACATATTTCTTAGAAAACTCATGAAACTTCAACTTCAACTTAACTTGTATAGCCTCTTCAAAGTCTCTTTACTTAATGTTAATTTTTTTTAATTTTTAAAATGTATTTTATTAATACTCGAGAAGGAACCAGAGAGCATCATTCCAGTACATACAATGGCAAGGGTTGATTAAACTTGAGACTTCATGCTTAAGAGTACACAACCTCCTGGGCCTCATCATACAGTTTTATATTTATTTTTTTCAGTTTTTTATAATGAGACAATGTTAGATTCAGTCAGTTGTAAAACAAGAAACAAAGGATGGGGGGGTCCCACCTGCCTTTGCATAACAAAAGCATGCTATCAACATTGGAATATGTTCTTCCTCCAATCCACAGAGCTTTGCTTTTCATGAACTCATGAAAATTCATGCAAGTGTGTGTTGTTCAAATAGAATTTTGGTACAAGGATAGATTTGAGTAACCATCCCTCTGCCTATCTCCCACCCCCAAACCTTTTACATGTGACAGCTGGCTGGAGCAACTTCCCTCATAGTGCAGATGAGGAAACTGAGGCCAGAGATTCACCCATGCCCCTGCAGAGATCAGGGCTCACCTGACTCTTCTCCCATGACCCTCACTGTCCCCTCCCCAGGCAGGTATTCTTACTCTCCCTCCATCATCAGACAAGGAAATTGAGCAGCAAAGGTGCGCTGGGCATGCTTGAGCCTGGCTTTGAGGAGAGAAGTGCTAGACCAGCCACAAGGGTTGGACTCTGTCCTGGGGGCAGGTGTGGCAGGAGGAGCCACACTCTTTGCCATCAAGTTGATGTCTTTTGCCCCAAGGTCAGCTTCAGATGGACACCCTCATTGTGATCTGTCCCCTCCCTCGCTCTACCCCCACCATCAGCACACTCACCTGGCTCTCCCTTGGGCCCCTGTAGTCCATCGTGCCCATCCTTCCCTGGGGCCCCAGGCAGCCCTGGCATTCCAGGTATCCCATAACAGCTTGTGCTGGCCTGACCCCACTGTGGCAGTGCCAGTAGGAGCAGCAGCAGGTTCAGCCCCAGAGGGTGCCAGGAGCCTGAGCCCATGTCCGCTGGGAGAAGTTGCTGGATGGAGAGAGACTGAGTTTACATCCCAGCTTCATTCTGTCCTTCCCACTCACTCCTTCAGTCCTCCCCAACTGCCCTCCCCTCCACAGACTCCTTGTCCCTTGACCGACAGAGACTGGTCTCTCCAGCTTGGATAGTGTCCCCTTCCTCTCACCCATCAGGCATATACCTGCAGGGGTTGGAGGAAATCTCCTCTTTGCTCTCACTGTACAGGGGTTCTGACCTCACCTGGGTTGGAGATTTCAGGTCTCCTCACAGAGGTGTCCTCAGATCTGTTCTCCTAGCCAGGAGGATGCTATGCCGAGCTGACACATCAGGGAGGGCTCAGAGCTGGCTGTGGGGATAGGGGAGGCTCCTCTCCACACCCCCTCCCCTCCATCCCACATCCCCTTTTCCACACTTTCCTGACTTGACACTTTCTCTTGGGTACAGAGCCAGGCTGGCCACAGTGACACTCCTGTTCTCCCACCCACCCCCCAAGCCTTGCGTGTCTAAAATGGGGAAATGTCCAGCCCCCACTCCGGATCTGGTGAAGGGTGAGTGTATAAACAAAGGCAGACTTCCCTTCTGGTCAAGTTCAACCCTTCTAATGCCCATCCCTGTCATCAGCATTTACTGTGCCTGAGGTCTCTGCTTTCACAACACCCCAGCAGGGGATTTTAATTTTTCTTACTTTCTTTTTCTCTTCTTTATTCTTTTTTTTAGCTTTATGGTTATTTTTTCAGGTTTTTCATAGTGTTTTATTTACTTTTCATTTTTTATTTGTGGTTAATATTCAGTTACAAGATCATATTATTACAGTGTATATAGTTCACACAACACCCATCACTGAAGTTCTGTGTCTTAATTCCCTCTTGCAGATGAAGAAATAGGCTCAGGGAGGTGAAAGTCTTACCCAAGGCTACACAGTGAATGGTTTCTGGGAGACCCTTCTGTTCTCCTGTCCCTAGAATCAAGACTGACCTGCATTTGTCACTTGATGGGCCTTATTCTAGAAGCTTTCATGGTCCCCTTCTGTTTGCTGCACTGAGGAGTAGATACCTAGAATGGACAGGGTTAGCAGGCAGGCAATCAGCTGTGGGGGACAAACCACTTTCACTAGAGTTGGGGGTTTAGGTGGTCTCTCTCTCCACTCTTACTGCTTGACCTGAGGCCTTCAGCAAACCCACTGGCCTCTTTTGGCCAAAGTTACCCCAACCACGTATGAAGATGGAGTGCCAAGGGTTCTAGGCTTTCTTCCTTTGCTGGGGTCCCTGGCTCTCCTTGATGCTCTCATCTTCCCTCTTCTGTCCTGATATCTCTGGTGCCCCTGGTCTGGCAGCCTACTGTGCTTGCTGAGGGGAATGCCAGTTTGGACCTGGCTGGCAGAGCTGAGAGCCCCCCTCATAGGAGATTTGATAGAGGGTGCTGAGCAGCAGAGAAAGGGTCACATCATCTGCTCCACACCACCATCTGTGCCTCTAAGGATGAGACAATCTCTAAGTGGAGGAGATGGGGAGGTTGCAACAAGTCTTGTGCAGGGCAGTGTCAGGCTCAGTCTGTGATGTATGTAGTGCTAACCCTAGGCAGGTTGGTCCCTCAGAGTCTGTTGCCCTGAGTGGGCCTCGAGGTCTCAGTCTCTCTATCTGTGGCTCAGGGTTGGAGGAACTCCTCAAGAGCGACAGAATAAGAGAATGGATGTGAGTGCACTTGGCTTTCGGAGTCCCACGCACACCATCTTCCGCCTCACATCACTTGTGTGCAGGTCTGTCTTGTCCAGCAGGTGGCAGTCTCGGCCCACTCTCAGCCTTTCCCTGCCCCACACCACCTGGTATGGCTCAGCTGGGCTGATTTGTCTCTGAGGAATCTGCTCTCTGAGGAGTCTGCTCAGACTGGGGTAGGAATGGGTGGCATTTAGGGTAAGGAGCTGCTTGGAGCACACTGCACCACCACGGACAGGGCATCCTCGCCTGGTATTTTTTTAGTCCCCTTGCAATGAGAGGAAGAACCTTCCCTTTGGAGTCAGTCAGGTCCTGCCACTTTCTGAACAGCATGACCTTAGGCAGGTCTCTCTTTTCTCAACACTGCACTGTTCTGGTCTACTTTGCTGGCACTGGAAGCATCCCTGCTGAGGAAGTGTCCAGTATAGAGTGGGTGCTCCAGGGTCTGTTTCTTTTCCCAGCTTGGGCTTCCGGGCAGCTAGTGTGTGTGTGTGTGTGTGTGTGTGTGTGTGTGTGTGTGTGTGTGTGTGTGTGTGTGGAGAGAGCAAGCAGGGGGCAGAGAGTCCATGTGAAGTTCAGCATCTAGGGGCTTCTGAAGGTTTACAGGAGCCTAGGGGGTGCATGAGTATGACAACAAGTGTATTCCTGAGTGTGTCTGGGTGTGACGGTGTCATCAATATGAAAGACCAGGTGTGTATACATGTGTGTAGGGTTAAGTGCATGTGTCACCACACCCATGTCTTGGTGGGGCATGGGTGAGACTCAGTCCAGGAAAGTGGGATCACATGCCTCCTGAAGGAGGTGTGAGAGCAGGTAAGGTGTGCACATGTGCACAAAGATAAAGCTGGCTTCCTTTGGGAACATATGGTCTATATCAGATACTCATAGGATGGAACTCCTGGCCTCTGGTTTCCCCCACATGCAAAGAGTATAGTGCTGCTTCCTGTTACTGAATGGATCCTAGACAAGTTGGAGGAGAGTACCTGGAGATACTCAGAAGCATAGTAGATCCTCCTAGTCCCCAGCCTAGGCAGGATATCCAGTAGGCAGAAACTCCAGTGGATTTCTGGGGCACAAACCCAGGGCCGGACTTGGGAAGCTTGGATTTAGTGAAATGTTGGATTCCTTTGGGTCACTTGCCCACCCTCTCAAATCCTTGCCTTGTCTCTCTGTGTCAGAGCTGGAAATCATAGGATATTGTCAGACCTGTGACTGCAGAGTCAGGCAAAGGGAGGGGCTCAAAGAGTTGGGTATTGGTGAGACTTGAGTTCAAATCCCAGCTTTTCCTCTTAACACAACATTGAGATAGATGTCTGACTGACCCCTAGCTCAGTTTCATTATCTGTAAAATATTAGTTAAGGATCATAATAAAGACTAAAAAATTTATAATAACTGCTAAACTCTTCCTAGACCTGTCTTCAAACCAGGCATGTGCCCAAATGCTCACACTGGTCATTTGACTCCTCACAACAACAAGTCTTTGAGGTAGGTGTCATTCCCACTTTACGAAGAAATCAAGTTTCACTGAAGTTATGTAACATGTGGGTGACTGAACTTCTGGGAAGTGGTGGCCCTGGGACTGAACCTGGACCTATGAGGCTCCCAGGACTTGCTAAGTGCTGAACATGGGACTTCCTCACAAACAAACACTCCATGAACAGGATGTTGCATCTTCCTCCCAGCACCCAGAGCAGCAAGTAAACCTCAGTCTCAGCAGACATGGACTCGGGTTTTTATTCTAGGAGAAGCTCTCAGGAAAGATCTCTCTTCGGGCAGTGAAAGCAAGAACACCCCCCCCACACACACACACTTTACAGAGCAGAGTCTAGGCACCAGAGAGGTGGAACGAGTAGCTCAAGGTCACACAGCAGGAAGCAGTAAGGCCAAGGTTGGGTATGGGCTTCTTAGGGCCTCAGACAGATGGGAAAATGAGGAAGCCACTGAAGACACTGTCAGCTTCGGGGCCTTGGTAAATGTGGCCCTTGGCAGGGTCCTTCTGGATCCAGACCTGGTCTCCTTGCTGCAGGTGTAGCACTGTGCCCCCTGACACCACCTGAAAGATACCCTTGCTGTTGGTGTCACAGAAGCCCAGGGAGCGCCGCACCTGGCTCCTGGCTGAAGACATGATGGATAGACAGATGTCCGACTTGGACACCACCTGGAAGGTGAAATAATAATAGCCAGGCACAGCACAGATGAATCGGCCTGAGTGGTTCTGGTATGGGCCTTCCTGGTTGGTGATGACCTTATCGAAGATGACCACGTTGCCGCCCAGGGGTGGATTCCGCCTCATGGCTGAGAAGGCTGGCCGAGGCTGGTCCTGGATGTTTCCCTGGTGGCCCTTCATGCCCTTTCGTCCTGGAAAGCCAGGCTCCCCCAGGGGGCCACTGGGCCCTGGGGAGCCCCTTCTGCCAGGGGCTCCAGGTGGCCCAGGCTCCCCCTGGTCTCCTTTAAGACCTTGAATACCTGTCCGGATGCCAGCAGCCCCTGCAAGTAGAAGGGCCAGAACAGGAGGGAGAGTTTAGATCCATCAGTCCTCAGGGATACTTCCAGCCAAGGACTGCTATGGGATCAAGGAGTTGCGGGGCAGGGAGGAGAGAGGTTCCTGAATCTTCACAACATCAATTTTGACTGGCTGTGTGGCCTCAGGCAGGTGCCTTAACCTCTCTGAACCTCAGCTTCTTTCTCTGTGAGAAAGGGGAGGTGTGTGAATAGGCATTTGGGCAAGCAGGACACTGGTTCAGCATGTCCTCCATACCCCTTAGCCTGCCTACCCTCTCACTGTTTTCAGGTTCAGGGTCTCTAGATAGCATGCCTCGATGCAGCTTTTGCAAATGTCTCTGCAAATCTTTCTGGTCCTTTTAGGAGTTACAGGAGATTCCCACTACCTCCCCAAACTCATCACTTCCCTTACCTACAGCCTTTTCTTTCCCTTTCTGGAGTGTGAACTGTTTCAGAAGTCTTCAAGGGCTGAGAAGAGGGCAGCCAGCAGACACAGAGTTGGAGGTGTAGGAAGGGAACCCAAAGGACAATTTCCACTCATGAATCCCCTTCATGTGCTGGGCTGGGTGATCTTTCCATTTTATAGGTGAGGAAACTGACTCTGAGAGGGTAGGTTATAGTCTTACTGTCACATAACAAGACAGGGGCTTTTGAGTCTGGTATCTTGGGCCTTTGTGGCTCTGGTGAGGGAGCAACAATGACCTGACACTACTGAAGAACTTTCACAGTGTTGGTGGGGTGGGGTGGGTGGAGAGCCATTCAACCTCTGGAGGAGGCAGATCAGGCCAGAGAAAGAGCACCCAAGCATAAAGGAGGGTGGGCAGGGCCTGGGAACTCAGGGCCAAGTGCGTGCTGTAGGGGCTTCTTGAGGGACCTAGGTGCTTTTCAGGACCACCTCAAGCCTTCACCTTGGAGCCACACCAGGACAAGGGATGAGGAGTTGGTGTGCAGAGGGAATACTTACCTGGCTCTCCTCGCTCTCCTTTGAGACCTGGACGTCCTGGTCGCCCAGGGGTTCCTGCAGCCCCATCCTGCCCATCTGGGGCTCGGCACACATTCTGGGTCACTGTAGAGGTCAAGGAAATGGCCAGTACTCCAACCACCAGCCAGCCCCAGGGGGCCTCCATAATGCCACTGAGGAGACAAGGGACAGGGAGGGGCTGGGCAGGCTGAGAGCACAGTATCACACACACACACACAAACTGATTAGAAACCGCTCACCCAAAACAAAAAACAAATGTACACACAGAGCTTGGCGTCTAGGGCCTTCATTGTCCAACTTCCCGTTCAGCTCTAAGAGCCCTGCATGTGCACAAACCCAGAAACTCACACAGATGTACAGGTACACCTGAGCATCCATACAGGTACACATTCACAGGTACACCTGAGCATCCATACAGGTACACATTCACAGGTACACCTGAGCATCCATACAGGCACACATTCAGATACACAAGTGCTGCCTCTTGCCCCCAACACGTGTGACTCAAGAAGCAAGAGAAGACACCCACCACATGTTCCTGGACTCACACACTGCCCCTCCAAATGGCGCAGTGTTTCTCGCTCACACACAACCATAAACTCTAGGTACCAACTCAGTGGATTACTTTATCTGGGTCTGAGGACCTGGCCACCGTACCAGAGCACCTGCATGAGAAAACTTCACCAGTGGTGGAGCAGTGCTGTGGTATTTCTTTCTCTCTGTCTCTCTCTCCTACTTCTCACTCTCTATTTAAAAAATAACGATTGCCAAAAGCTGTGGAATCATGCAGGCTCAAAGATCCAGGGTGCAGAAGGAGGAGAGGGCCCAGCAGCATCAGTAAGTCAATCAGTCAGTTAATCAACATAAACACACAAGGATTCACCAACACATCTGCTCGATCTTCTACACACTCAACCGCCCTTCAGTACCCTATACCCTGTCCTTATCAGCTCGTTGCACACCTCCTCCCACTGTCCCCCAAATTCTGATTCAAAGAGTGAAGCTCTCCCTACTCAGCCATTCTGGGTCCTGGGTCAGAACCAATGTGGGGGCATCCCCAACCCTGTCCCAGAACAGAAGCAGCTACTCATGTTTTCCTTTTCTTCCTGCTTCCTTGGTCCCCTCTCCAGCCACCGAGGTGGTCCCCCTAGTCCCTCGGAACTTGACAGCCCCTTTCCTCCCAGACACTAGCCTCACCTGCTTCCAGTGGTCAGCTTGACTGGCTGGTCCTGCCCTGCTCCCCAGCACCCCTGTGGACCTCTCGGCAGGGGAGGAGCAGAGTGGTAGCCAAGTTTCACATCCCTTCCCACTTCCCCTTCTCCTTCTGTGGACCTGCCCCTGGCCTTGCCCCAGTGGCCAGAGTCCCACCAGGGACATTTTGAGCAGACCTCAGCAAGACTGGGATGTGGGATGTCCTACTCTGCCACAGCTGGTGTTGGGGCAGGGACAGCCAGACAGAGTCTGCAAGGGTCAGGGTAGAAGTGGAGGGAGGCGGGGGAGGGTGGCAGTGAGAACAGAGAAGCATAGGATGTGGGGCGAGGGAGGGGGAAGTTCTCTAACATTCATATATTGTAAGGTGTGTTTTTTTTTTTTCCAGATCACTGTTCAGCTGTGATTATAGGTGGTGCTGGGGGTTGAGCTTAGAACCGCAGAGCCTTAGGTATGACATAACCATTATGCTATCTTCCTCCACCTCAAGAATAAGATCTTTTCACTATTAAAGGAAAGCAGTGTGTATTCATTGTCAAATATCTAGAAAAGCAGGACGTAGAAGAAGGAGGAGGAGGGGGGAGGAGGAGAATGAGAAGGAAAAAGAGAAGGAGAAGAAGGAAGGTAAGACCATGGTGAGAAGCTCACTATCTATCTTTCTGGACTTGCCACAGCCTAGCCACATGACCTTGGCAAATGACTTCAACTCCTAGGGCCTCAGCTTTCTCTCTGGTCAGTTTGGAACAACAGATTTTACCTCATGGAATTATTTTAAAGTGTTAGTGGCATAATACACAAGTACTTGACACATGACTTAATAATGAGCTTATCAGTTTGCTACCAGCCACCAGCTATCTTTATAGAGCCCTGTCCCTGATCAATAGTAAATAATGAGTCAAGCAAAGTGACATCCCCCCTGGAGTGTCAAGTGACCCTTAGGAGGACTTGGAAGACACTGTCCTGATTTGACTTTGAAAGGACACTGGTTTTATATTTGTCTGATTTCCCAGTGCTGGGTGATTTTACTTATCAGGCTGCTGCAAGTGTATGAGTACTTCACAAAAAATAAAAGGCATCGATAGTAATGAGAGCATCATTAATGGGGCAAACTGTGGGGGCAAGGGTGGATGGAACTGTCTCTGTCTGAATGAAAACAGCAGCTTGGGGAGGGGGGGGAGCTGAAATTATGTGTGCCCAAGGCCCCAACTTCTTAAAATAGAATCATGTTAGACAAAAATTGCAGATGGTGAATATTTTCATTGAGAGAGAGAGAGAGAGAGAGAGAAGCCATTTGAAAATTACATATTGGAGACCATTCTGCAATAATCCCAAGCTGTCAGTTTGAACTTTGACCCTACAAAGATTTCTTCCTTTAGGTGAGTGCCATTGACAAACGTATACCTCCCACCCCACCCCAAAGTAACCAAAATTTTTAGACTAAAGTCACACTCAGGGTAGCAGGGTTTGGATCCTGAAGGGCTCCCAGAATCTGAGCAGACATAGGAACAACAGTTCTCTCAGGTCTTTCACCTGTGCTCACTCCAGAAACTGGCTCCTAGGGGATCTGGAGTGATGGGAGGAACACTTCTCTTATTTGAATAGATATTTTTAGTTCTTTCTCTGAAGCTTATTAGGCGAAATGCAGACTGTCAAACTTTTATATAATGTGGCTTTAAAGTTCTTTAGTTTTTATTTCACTTTTCCAAAATCAAGGTGTGATTGACATATAGTAAAATGCCGAAGTCCTAAGTGCACTGTTCAGAGGCTTCTCGTCCACTGGAAAAAAACCCTTTACTGCCATCCTGATCCCAAGAGCAAACCTCTGCATCACCCGGCTGGCGGCTTCCTGCTCCTCCCTTGTCAGCAGCCCTTGCCCTCCCCAAAGCAATTGGCAGCTGGTATTCTGCCTTCTGCCATATATGAACTTCATGTACATGTATTTCAAACATGTGTCCTCTTTGGCATCTTATTTCTTTATCTTCATGTGTGTGGCAGGTCCCTCAATGTTGCTACATGTGTCAGTCTGGCATTTTATGCTGAGTAGTATCCCATCATGGGCATAGATCACATTTGTCTAGTCATTTTCCCTTTGGTGGATATTTTGCATTGTGATGAATACAGGTGTTCAGCATATTCTTATTCGAGTCCTCCTCCTGCTGTGAGGTCTGGACACCTAGAAAGGGGCCTGAAGTTTTCACGACCTCCCCTCCCACACTCTCCCTTGCCTCCCTGGTCTTATTAGGGGGAGAACCTGAATTTTGCATTTCTAGGTGAGTTTCTTCTATTCTCTCTCCTACTCCCAGTAAGAGCAGGGTTTTGCAAGGATTGGGGAGGGCAGTGTTTGGGAACTGAGGAGGGGATGGTCAGAACCTGCCTCCTGCTTTCAAGGCAGTCTGTTTAGTCTTTGCATATCAGAGCTTTGAGGTGGGGGGGTTATGAACAATGAGTGAACTGTAAACAAAGAATGATTTGTTGCAGAGAGAGAGGCAACTTGGGTTCAAACCCAGCAACATGTGGGCTTGCATGAGTAAACCTTTGTGTCTGAACCCTTGGATTGTGGCTTCAGATCAATGTGGCTTGCTCCTGCATGTGGTTAGCATTTAGGAAAATCTTGTGTCTTCCATCTTCCTCACCTGCCACTCAAAGGGCCTGGTGACTCCTGAAACCTTTGGGGAAGAAAATGTAAGGAAAAAACAATTAGACAAAAACAAACAAATGAACAAAAACAAGCAAACAAACAAACAAAAAAAACAATCCAGGAGGTTGCACAGTGACTAGAGCCCTGGACTTGTATGCATGTGGTTCTGAGTTTGGTCCCTACATGACGCCCTGGCTCTCTCTACTGTCTTCCATTTGTAAATAAAATATTAGAAAATAAAATAAAAAGAAGAAAGAAGGCAAAAGTGGTTTCTTTGGAGAAGGAGGAGGAGGAGGGTGAATAATGGAAAGAAAATCAGCTTCCCCCATCTCCTTCACTATATCCTGAATGGCTCCTGGGTCCAGGCACAGCTGATCTGAGAAAAGTTCCCTAACAGCAAATCTAGCTGGAGAGGCACTAAAGGAAGCCAGTGAGTCTACAGGCAGGTGAGATGTAAAAAGATTAGGAGAGTTTGGAAAGCAAATAGCAGGCAGTGGGAGTCGCACAGAAGTACCAATGGTTCTGCCTGGTGGCAGATGGGCCCCAGGTCTGGTGGGCTGTGGGTATTCCACTGCCAGGGTGCTCCTGGGGGGGCAGGGATGAGCTTCCAGGGAAGTCACAGAAAATCGAGGATACAAGACAGCAGTCAGGACAAAGTCCTCTATGTGGAAAATATCAGTTTACTGCCTGTCGCTGGCCTAAAGCTCCTCTGAGTCATTCTTTCTGTGGACCAAACATCACTTTCTTACAGTTGACCCTGAGTCTTGATACATTTGCAAAATTTACTGTGCTCTCTTTTTAACACACACACACACACACACACACACACACACACACGTATGTGTGATTTAATAGTAATTTACAAGATTTTAAGATAATAAGTGTATAATTCCATACTATGCCCATTACTGCCCCCACTTCCCCCCATTGGTAATCACCATAGTTCTTCCAAGATCATAGATATGGGTTGACTATATATGCATTTTTTCTTTATACAAATTCATGTGTTTCAATTCTCTATATTCCACATATGAGTGAAATCATCCCATAGTAGTCTTTCACTTACTCACTTAACTTCATTAAGCATAATCACTGCCTGCTCCACCCATTTAGCCCCAAAGGACACATTATAGTCTTTTTAAAAAATTGCTGAGTAGTACTCCATTAAGTATATGTTCCCTGACTTCTTTTTCTTCTTTCTTTTTAAAAATGTATTTATAAGACTCAGATTTTACTTTGAACTCTTTTCTTTTTTCTTTCTTTCTTTTTTATTTATAAAAAGGAAACACTGACAAAACCATAGGATAAGAGGGGTACAACTCCACACAATTCCCAGCACCAGAACTCCATATTCCATCTTGTCCCTTGATAGCTTTCCTATTCTTTAACCCTCTGGGAGTATGGACCTTTATATGGACCTAACTCTCTTTTCAGCCACCAGGTTCCAGATGCTAGCATGATGCCAATCAGACTTCCTGGACAGACAACCCCACCAATGTGTCCTGGAGCTCTGATTCCCCAGAACCCCATCCCACTAGGGAAAGAGAGAGGCAGCCTGGGAGTATGGCTCAGCCTGTCAAGGCCTGTGTTCATAGGGGAAGCAATTACAGAAGCCACCTTCTACTTTGCACTCTTTAGCCCCATTGCCAAACATTCATTCCTACTCTGTCTCTGTCTCTCTCTCTCTTCCTGTCATGACAACCACAGGGGGGCAGTGTTGTTATGGCAACTGAAGCTCAGAAAGGGGGAGGGCCACAAAGCCACACTGCCAGGCGGTGGTAGAGTTGCTTCTGCTACATCAGATAACCTGATGAACATTTGGCTTTCTACAGATGAACATTTGGCATTCTACAGATCAGAGGTCTAGTTCAGGAACTCTGAAAGAAAGAAGAATGGAAGAAAGAAAAATATTGGACATGGGAGCTCTGAAGGCCAGATCTGCCAGAGTTACACCTGCACCTTTCCTGAGCCAGGTCTGTTAGATATAGCACCACCACCTGGCTTCTTTCACTTGGAATCCCAATAGGGGCTTATCTGGATTCCTTTTCAAAGATGAAGATACTGAGGCTCAGAGAGCATTGCTGGACTTAGAAAATATAAATAGAAGATGCCCAGTTCAACTTGAATTTCAGATAAATGAGTGCAAAAAAAATTTTTACCCTGTGGCCTGAGAGTCTACATGGTGGATAAAGCAATGGGCTTGCAGGCACAAGGACTGAAGCTCATTCCCTAGTATTGCATGTGTCAGAGCGATGCTCTAGTTCTCTCTCTCATTGGTAACTGCGTCTTATTAGGAAACTTACTGAGCTGCCTCATGAACCCAAATTATCTTTTTTTGTTTGCTTGTTTGTTTTTGTTTTTTTTATTTTTAAACCAGAGCACTGTTCAGCTCTGGCTTATGGTAGTGCGGGGGATTGAACCTGGGACTTTGGAGCCTCAGGCATGAGAGTCTGTTTGCATAACCATTATGCTATCTACCCTCCACCCCCAAATTTATCTCTTTTTAATTTTTTTTAGCAAGGTAAGTTTAAAGTGTGTGTGGGGGGCAGTAGAAACACCATAGTACTGTTCCACCATCCACAGAGCTCCTCTGGTGACTTCAAAGGTGTCTCTTGTAGTGCCAGGGATCAAACCTAAGTCTACATACTAAGTCTACATACTTGTGAAAACAAGTGTTCTACTGGGTCAGCTATCCTCCACCATCCAGCCTCCTTACATCATTCTTGTAATAGTGTGTTCCACATTAAATGTAACTAATACAAAAGTTGAACATATAACACTCTTAAGATACTATGTGGTATTAGAAAAATAGCAGAAATCTCTAATATATGAAGAAAATGAACTGGGAAGAAAACAACTTATTTGGTTTTGCTAGCTGTCTTCTCTCTTAGGCTCACTGGGGTGTCTACCTTATGAGGGGGGATGGTGTGTGTGTGTGTGTGTGTGTGTGTGTGTGTGTGTGTGTGTGTGTGTGTGTGTAACAGAGTTCTCTGCTTCCCAGAGGACTAGGAGCCTTAGTGCTTATATAGGGTCAAGGTTGCTGCTCCACAGCACCACTAACAGCTAAAGCTGAGTGATGCTCTGGTCAAAAGGGAAAGAGTCCCAGTTGGGTTTCTTTACCATCACACCCAAAGGCAGACTTTTCTCTCGAAGACTGGAGAGGCCTGCAGGCAAGGGGACTGAGTCCTAGTCCCAGCTCTGCTAGATGTCTTTTGATAAGTCGACATGCTAGGCCTCAGCCTTCCCATCTGGAAAAAAACAAAAAAAGGGGCGGGGGGCAGGTTGGATTGAAGCAGTAATACCCTTAGTTCAGACAAGGGGAATTAGTTAATATCACCACTGCCCAGCTGCACCTGTCCCTATGGCAGTAGAGTCTCTAGGGTTAAGGTTTCTGCATGTTATATTTGTGCCCTGGGAGACCTGAGGCAGACAGCCCAGCACGTGTATGGAGCCCTGATAGTAAGTGAGGGTTGTTCTAACCTTGACACATCAGCCTGGACCTGTGCACCTGACTTATTAGCATATAATGGAGGCATGAGGGCACAGGGAGCAGGTGCCAAAGGGTCTAGAAACACCTGGATGGTAGGTGGAGAGGAAGAAAACACAGATGTGAAGGATGAAGATCATTTAGATCTCACCCATGGCTGAAACCATTCCCTCTGGGAAATCAGAAATGCACCTTACAAGTGAGTGATGAAGAATGTTTTCTCCAGCCCCTGATTAGGGTGTGTGATTCCCTGCCTGGCAAGGGAGGTTACTGTTGTCATCCCCAGTGAACTTATTAGGGAACTGAGGCTCAGAGAGGACAGCGAGTTTACAGGACAAAGCCTGTCTGCTCTCCTAGTGGGGCCATGAAGCTGTCCCACCTAAGGGTGCTGCTGAAAGGGGTTAGTGATGGGTGCCCTCCACTAGCCCCTCTCTGCCCAGGTCTTTGGGACCCAGGATATGCCCAGGCTCACATGAGGTACAAGAGCTGGGCTTGGTTCTCACAGTTCATTTTCCTCCCATGGACCTGCTCAGGAATTTGACTAGACAGCTGCTCTATACAGCTCCTTCCCTTCCCCTCTCCCTCTCCCGAGCCCTCTGCTGATTACAAATAAACACCCAGTCTATATAGAAGAGTAATTAACTCTCCAATGTGGGGAGAACTAATCAGCCTGGAGTTTGCTGCAGGTGGGGAAAAGAAAGGCTTTTCCTAAGTGCTATGCAAATGACACCCATAGTATGCAAAGCAGCCCCTCCCTGGCTCCTGGGGGAAGGCTGTCAGGGCCAGCAATTCAGGCTGCAGAGGAGGACCAGGGTCTGGAAATGGTGGTCTGCCCCAGCTGCAGGGGCCTGACCTATCAGGCTTGGGAGGTGGGAAGGATCAGAGTTGGAGTGGGGGGTTCAACTTCAGGAGTCCCCAGAACCCCTGCATTCCTTGTGTCTGGAGCTTGGGGAGGATTTGGGATTTGGGACTCAGTGACAACTGGCTTTGACTCCAAACTCTGGGTTCTTACCTGTATGACCTTGAGTATCTTTTTGAGCATGGGTTTTCCCATTGGAATGGAGAGGAGACCACTTTATTTATTTTTAAGTTTTTGTTATTTAAAATATTTTAATTAATTTCTTTATTATTGGATAGAGACAGAGAAATTGAGAGGAGAGAGAGAGAGACCTACAGCCCTGTTCACTACTCCTGATGCTTTCCCCCTGAAGGTGGGGACTAGGGACTTAAACTTGGGTCCTTGCACACTATAATGAATGCACTTAACCAGGTGCACCACCTCTTAGCCCCTTTTTTGTTATTAATAGTATATTACAAGATTGTAAGGTTACAATATATAGTTCCACACACACCTGTTAGAAAAGTGCTACACAAGACTGCGGGGCTGATGTAGTGGCTCTGCCTGTGGACTCTGAGGAAAGTGTCACACAAATGACAGCAGAGGGGCTAGATCTATAGCCCCTCCCAGGTGTTAGCACTAAATGTTAGAAATGTGAGATGCAAGATAAGGCAAGTAGAGTCAGGAGAGTAGACAAAGGAAAAATTTAATGTAGTAGCTAGGGGAGAGCTTGAGAAGGCCAATGTGGGACAGGCTGGTGGATCTTATATCTATTTCTAATATAGGAAGGGTCATGGCATGGGCCACAGGATTTATGATCCATTTTAGAGATGTTTCTGGTCAGACGTGTCCGCTGTAGGCAGGGTAAATCCTTCTGTGCGGGTAAGGGGTCTGCTTGTTCTCAGCATGTCTCCTTCAGTCTGTTTCAGCAAGATAAGTTCTTTCCATGAGAATAGGGGGTCAGGCCTCAGCATATTTCCTTCAACACCCACCACCAAAGTTCTGTATGCCTACCCTGGGAGAGGACTAATTTGTATTCTTTACACTGGGAGTGAGCACTGCAGAGTCCAAAGTGTCTCACAACATCTGACACTCAGCAGGTACTCAGTAAACTCTTATTAGGAAGCATCATGCTATATACCCTGAGCTCCCTGACTGGTCAAGGCCCTACCAACTCTGGGACTCGTCCTCACCGAGTCTGCCTGCTAGGAATGCATTGGCCTTGGAGAATGTGGCTTGAAAGGCTTCAAGAATGGCCTTCCTGCTCCTTCTAGAATAGGGTTTTCCTTAAGAATATTATATTTCTCCTTAAATAAAAGCAAAAATGAGAGCCACTCACAACTGAATGGACTGAGTGTTTCCAACTTAAGTGACCAGAGTTAGCGGGAACCTGGCTTCCCGTGTCTTGTGTTCTTTCTGAATGTTTCGAGCTAGAAAAGGAAAAGGAACCAACAGTTAAGTACCCTCTTTTCTGGGTAGGTCTTAGAGCCAAGTATGTGCTTGTGGGTAGACTTCTAATAAACAGGAATCAAAGAGTAGGAATAGAGAAAATGAGAATAAGGACCTTTTGGGTGGAAAGAAGCTAGAATGTCTATTTTAGGTATGTTCCTAGGAGCCCAGGATTTTAGTAATCTTTTCTTGACTAGAAATGTTGTTTGGGAGGATGGTATCAAAGAAGAGACTAGAGCTTGAAAGCCAGGTTAGGACAGAGAGTGCCTCCCAAACTTGAAAAAAGTATGATTAAGTGTTTACAACATTGATCTGACCTGAGGTCTGTGTATATTCATATTTAGCATAGCAGCCTGGATAACCTCTGAGTCCCTGTCAGTCTGAGGTCACATTCTAAGCTGCACTCATCACAGGACCAGTCTTCCAAAGTAGGATGACCCAGCCTCCCTTCAGAGAGTGGAGCAGTCCTTACCATTATTAGTTTATGACCTCTCTCTATCTCTTTCTTTCTCTCTCTCCATTAAAATGAACCAATAGATCTAAAAAGAAAAGAAACTTGGTATCCAAATACACAAAAGTGTCTTAGTCATGCCCTCTCCCATAAGAGAAAATGACTAGGCAGACAGATGTGGGGCATAGGGTAGATTCACCCAAAGTGTCTTAGCCATGCCCTCCCCACAAGAGAAAATGGCTAGGCAGGCAGACATTTGGGAACAGGGTACATGTGATCCTCTTCTTCCCCAGAGTAACCCTTGACACTCCCCCCCATAAGAGGCCTTTGTCCCCTGCCCTTCTTGTGATGCCTACAGAGTGAGGGCTTCTTGTGATTGTTCACCAGGGCAGGTTTGGAAGGGTCACTGTGGACAATTGTTCAAGCCACACAGAAACCCCTGCAAACTGTGAGTTCCTGGGGGAAGAGGCAGGTCAGAGTGCCTGACACATACATGGCACCTCTGCCATTCCCACCCATCAGCCACCCTCCATCCCCTGCTCATCTGTATCCTAGATATCCTGGGTTCAGATTCTGCCTCTTCCACTCCTCCCAGACTGTGTAACACTAGGCCAACTACTTTATTCCTTATTCCTCTGCACCTCAGTGTGTTCATCTGAGGAGTGGGGACACACAACAGAAGTGCTGTTGCCAGAGGTGCTGAGGATGCATGGAGTCACTATGGTAATGCCTTTGGAACAGTGCCAGGCAATGCCAAGGGCTCACAAAAGACCCAGATCTTTTTATTTAAGAAGCTCATCATGCTTGGTAGGGAAATCTTGGCTAAATTAGTTGGGAGGGTGACTCTCATAAAGGGACCAGGGTTCAGAGCCAGTAGTGCTGCCTTGGGAAAGCTGTGCAATCTCTGGGAGTCCCCTCACATACACTAGGAAATGAGTGATCTAATGCCTGTTACCTGCACCACAAGGCCATTATATGCATTAGCAGGGCACTTGGGATGATAGTGCAGGGGAAACTGGGCAGTTGGCCCTGGACTCTGACTTTCTTCCTGGGATAAGGATTTCTGAGCAGTCCTGCCTAGGCCACACTCCTCATGGCTCCATCCTCCCGGCTCCAAGTAGACTGGCTCTTGCTGAGAAATGTAGGCTGGGGCTGGCACTCATGGGGGCAGGGGCTGCTTCCCTTCCTCCCAACCATCTCTTGCATCAACTGAGGTTGCTGAGCCTTTCTGGAGGCTGGTGTGATTTAGTAAGGAGAAGCAAAAGTTTGCAGGCTGGCCTCTGGAGCTGGCCTGGGGTGTGGTTTCTAGCAACTGGTTAAGCTGCCACGACCTTCCCTATTTCTTCCTCAAGTGTTAGGACTTTGTCTCTAACATGTACTACCCTGCCTGCCTCCTTATGACTGTGGGGAGACCCCATGGGGTAACTAATAAAGCAACATCCCCCAAGTTCAGCGTCTATCGACAACAAGTGCCACCAGTGATGATGCACACAGAGTCCCTCATCTGCACCCAACAAGAAGTGGAAGAGGGGCCAGACTGAGATGGTTTGCAGAGCAGAAAGTCCTTAGCTAGGGGTCCTCTCTGCTCCCATGTAGACTTTGAGTCAGGGACCCCATTTTGGAGCCTTAATTTCCCTATCACTGATGGTAATGACAGTCATGCTACAGAGCAGACACCCTACTGTTTTATTATATCTGGATGTCCGTAACTTGCCTTCATGATAAATTAATTTTACAAAAAAGAAAAAGAGGGCCTTGAGAGGCAATAATATGTACCTGTATTATGCACAAAGAAACTTAAGAGAGCCATGCTTCAAACTGGACTTTACTGTATACAGCTGTGTGGTTTTCAGCAAGCCCCTTTGCCTGCTTGTGGTTTGATTTTCACAGCAGCAAAGTGGAAAACTCCTGTACAGGTGCTAAGTAATAATCATAAGGTGACCCAGGATATGGCATAGTGGGTAAAGTGCTAAACTTACATGCCTGAAGTCCTGAGTTCAGTCTCAGGCATTGCATGTGTCAGAGTGATGCTCTGTTTCTTTCTCTCTCTTACTCTTTTTCACTAATGAATAAATAAATCTTACAGAAAATCATTAATAGCCAAGCTGTCTTTAAAACTGTGAAGACTATAATAGTTATGGTGTGGGGGAGCTCATAGAACTTTGGTGGTGAGTGTGGTGTGGAATAATACCCTCTGTAATTTTTAAAATTGCTGCTACTACTACTGCTGCAGCAGCAGCAGCAGTGACAATGACGACTACGACTACTGCTACTACTACTATTTTAGTAGGGTTATCTCTGGGGTTTGGTATCTGCATTACAGATTCACCTATCCTGACAGCCTTTTTCTTTTCTTTTTACTTTATAAGACAGAGAGAAATCAAGAATGTGGGGGGCATAGAGAGGGAAAGAGAGGGACACTTGCAGCACTGCCTCACTTCTTATGAAGCTTCTTCTCTGCAGGTGGGGCCTTGGGACTTGAACCTGAATCCTTGTACACAGTTAACTTTGCTCTCAGCTGGGTATGCCACAGCCTGGCCTCTCTCCCTGTCATCTTACAATCTTGTAACCATTATGAAATCATTAATAAAATTATATTAAATTAAAACATAATAGATGTCAGTAAAAATTCTTAAGGGGGCTGGCTGAGGCTTGTAGAAGAGGGCCTGCTTACACAAAAGGCTGCCTCTGTCCCCTGAGAGTGGGGATAGGTGATCTCCCAGGGATTGGCAGCTTGGCTAGGATACCTCTAGATTTTTCTCTGAACAGCTAGATTCTGCCCAATTTCTTTCACCTTCCACCTGCTTTCACTCAGCATCAGGTCTGGGCTCTGGGTGTGTGTGCTGAGATGGGAGCCCAAATGTGCAAGGGGCCCACCCTGATGATGACACAGCCCAGCCTCCTAGGGCTTCCAACATCTGTGAAGGTCTAGCTGCTGGTGGTGGGGGACCCCCCTTTGCTTCTCAGCAGGTGGAGGCCACCAGGTTATTTTTGTGATGAAAGTTTAATAAATTGAAAGGCATGGATTTCATTCTACTGATAGTTATCTGCCGCTGCTGCTCTCCCTCCTAATTGTCTCTCTTACTTTGGATGGCAGAGGTCGATAGGAAGCAGCCGCTGCATGGTGAAAGCCACAATCAATTTATTGTCAGGTGTGTGTCTCCATCTTTGTCACATCAAAGGTTCAGGGACAATAGCTGCCCATGTTTCTGCTAGGCCAGTCCAGCTCAGAACTCTCAGAGGCACATGGCCACAGCCACCCTGTGTGCTTCCCATCAGTGCCTCCCCTAGAGCAACAGGAGAGCTCTAGGCTTAGGAATCTTTTCTGACAGCCAGGACTTTTTCTTTCCCCATGAAATCTCCGAATGCCCCTCCCAGGACACTGTGCCTGCTCCCCTTGCCTCACCCTGGCCCATGCAACCATTCTCCTTGTATCAAAATCCTCATCTTTCCAAGCTGCAACAGACTGTACTGGTGACTGGAATCATGGTTTTCTCTGGTGGTGGAGGCAGATATTGACAGGAAGCAGAAACATTCTGGGATAGCGGGAGAGCTCTGCATTTTAATATAGATGGTGGTTTCTTAGGTGCATAGATAAATAATAAGGTGTTTCATTATGAACTTTATTTATTTATACTAAAATACTCATGTGGTTTATGATGGTGGCAGGGATGGAACCTGGGATACCAGAAACTCAGGCCTAAAAGTCTTGCATAACCATTATGCTATTTCCCCAGCTCCATTGTACACTCTAGATTAGTGCAAATAGTTAAACATACTCAGTGACCAGTGATCCTTCCCCAATAGTAATAACGACTTTTGTTTCAGTGCCAGACATTGAGACCTTAGTATGATGAACATAGCCAATAAGTGACAAAACTATAGGTGTTTGCTGAAACACAACTTTCCTGTTCTTCACTGTAACTGTGTCCCCCTTTGACATGTGGGGAAACAGGAGCACAGAGAGGGTTAAGATGGAAATGGGGGGGAAGAGTGGGTAGTCAAGGGTGGAGAAGAACCTGAACCACACAGAGGCTTGAGTCACTAGCTTAGAGCTTCACATGCCCCCACCAGTGGGAGGGTGTGACAGGTCTCAATTTATAGTCAGGAAGCTAAGGTTTGGATAGCTGGGATCCCTTGCCTGGGAGTGAGGCATTTGAGTCTGGAATCCAGATTCTGAAGTTTCTCTGAGGAGGAATGAGAAGGAAGATAAAGGAAAGGAAGAAAGGGATAAGGAGGGGTAAGAATGAGCAAACTGGGGAAACTTTCTAGCAGGGTGAAAGCATGAAATAGGTGGTTCCAGAGACACAGGTGTGGGTACATGCACAGATAGGTATACATGCATAGACATGTATGTACAGATATGCACAGACACAGATTTGTACACATGCACAAGTATATGCCTTACACAGATCGTCTACACAAGCTTAAATCGTCTACAGGCACAGGTTTGCACACATGCATACACAGAGATATGCACATACCCCAATACTTTTGCTCCACAGGAACTTTTCTGGAGGGGTTTCCTGCTGCCTTTGGAGCCAGTAAATCCTATTTTCCCCTCATCTGTCAATGGAGAGGACCCGTGTGACCATAAGGTTTGTTGTGTCCTGCACACTGACCACAACACAGAGGGGGTGTGCCAAGTGGGCCTTCCTCCTCCACCTGTCAAGCAAAGGCAAATGGGCCTGTGCCCATGGCCTCAGCTCTGCATGTGGAATCTGACTTTGGGAAGGGCCAGGCCCCCTGAGCTGGTCCCCTTGCTTAGTGTTCCCCAACTTCCTCACTCCATGCAGACCCACTGACACACAACTCCCTGCCGCCAAGCTCAGGGATTGACAAATATTGTAAGAGCTCCTTTTCCAGTGAGATGAAGTGACACTGTCCTCCTGCTGACTGCTTCCTAGTGAGCATACGTAGCATGGCCAGCTCCCGCTCATGGCTGGGCATCTAGGGAGGCCACCTCCATGCTCCTACCATTGCTGCCACCTGTCATTGAGCCTTTGAAGTGGTGCCTGATTTTCCAGTCTGTCTGAAGTCGCTGCTGTTTATGCAGCAGCTGGTCTGGCAAGTCCCCCCGCCGGGCCTTTCCGTGCTGGTGCCAGCCGCCGGGGACCCAGGGAGACAGCCACCAGTCTTGAGGTGGGGGGGTCTTGGGAGGAAGCCCAGGTCCTTGTACATTATAACATGTGCTTAATTAGGTGCATCACCACCCAGTCCCAGATTTATATATTTTTTTATTTCAAATGAGATAAAGTTTCACAAGAGTGAGAAATTGAGAGAGAAAAACCAGTGAACACTATGCACATGGAACTTGGGGATCAAACTAGTAGCCTTGGACATGCAAAATCTGATGGTTTACCAGTTGATAGCTGTGAGGGTAGAGGCTAGGCTATATAGGAAGTGCTCAGAGGGGTGACTGCAACTTGGAGAGCCCCTTCCACTAGCACCACCAATGCTTGCACTCTTATAGGATTTTCAAGAGCATCTGCAGCTGCCTCTGCTTTCTCCTACCAGCTCTCAGAAGAAGGCACATGGGGGTCATCTCCTGGGTCTGTCTGTCACATCTGCTTTGCACTTCACACCCCCCTTACCTCCCCCCCCTCCCCAGTCATTTACTGAAACAGGCAGCTCATGGCAGGCTGTGCTGCAACTGTCAGCTCCATCCCAGTAAGAGGCCTCTATTGACACTGATGAGATCCCATGCAGGCCTATGGCCTGGCCTTGAGCCCCACTCCCTTTCTAGCCTCTTTGGTGTTCTTTACAGCTCTGACTTTAGTCGGGAAGATGACGTTGTGGGTTGCCCAGAGCCGGGGTGTGGTGGGGAACCAGTCCAGTGGCCAACCTTAAAAGCAGTTAGCTGGTGGACAGAGGGGTGAACTCAGCTTCAAGCAGTGTGTTTGGATTAGAAGTCTGGGTACAGAATGAAGTGGGTTGGAATCTGAATCCTGACCCTACCTATCACTGGCTATATGGCTGGTGGGCTAGTCAAGTTACCTCTCCAAACTCAATCAACTGAAAATGAAGATGGGAATAGTGATGTCCCCACACAGCTGGTAGGAATCCTGGGGACACCCCCAGTTCCTGACATGCATAGTGACTCTGCAATAGTAAGAGTAGCTATAAGTATTGCTAGGCCTTTGCCCTCATGGCATGGGTTTCATTCATTCATTTATTCACTATCCAATAATGCCTGGGCACTTAGTATAATCTTCCAAATGTATTGTAGATACCAAGGGAAACTATAGCAAACACAGGAATAATTTAGGTCCTCAAAGAGTTGACATTCCCATTAGAGAGGAGTAAAGGTTCCTGGGGATAATGTGTATTAGAGCCCTGGAGAAGACAAAGAATGGGGCTGAGCGGCAGCCAGGAGCAGAGAAAAATAAATACAAAAAAAATCTATATTCAAATCCTGGTTTAGCCACTAACTTCCTGTGTGACTTTGGGTAAAGCACTTGCCCTCTCTGGGTTTTAGATTCTACATTTGTAAAGCAGAATTCACAACTCAGCCCTCTACCACCAAATGGTGAGTCTCCAAAGAGGACAGTCTAGAGAAAGCACTAGGGGGATGTGTCTCTCCCTGCCCAGCTTCCCACCCAAGAGTCAGGCAACTAACAGGGGGCAGTTGGGTGTCACCTGCAGCACTTCTCAGCCTAGTGCCCAGCCTGCCACACCTTACAGCTGCAAACCTGGAGGCTACTCCATCCTTTGAAATCTAACACTGAGGTGGAGCCAGGAGCTCTACACTCCTCCACCTCTCATCTCTCCCAGAAGCTCTGTTTCTTCCCATCACCCTGCTCGGTAGCTACTTTTGCTGGAGACTCAACCTCCCTCTCCATTCAGTCAACAAACACTCATTTACCATGCAGCAGCCTCACATGAGGCACTGGGAATCAAATGTGTTTCAATTTCTTTAGCAAATATTACCTGCCTCATCTGTTCCTGGCTCTGTGCCGAGTCCTGGGGACAAAGTGATTAATTGATTCATTCAATGACTAGAGACCCTTTTCCCTTTTCTGAGTGCTGAAACATTTTGGAGGCCCTACTCTGTGCCAAGCACTATCACAGGTATTGGGAATAAGAAGCTCAGAAGTTCCCTGAATATCAGCTCTGAGCCAAGGCACCATTTGTCTGGGTAAACAGTGGCCCCTGTTTTGCATGCAGACAGGAAACCCAGTCTCCCTGTGGCTAATGAATCATTGGACTTCACAAGAGAAGCCGGGCATACCCCCTTGTCCATGAAGTTGCTAATTGAGCTTCTCGAACTCAGATATTAACCTGCATTACCATAAATACTGCAGAGAACAGCCATTCTCAATTGATGCTCAGTGGTAATAGAGAAAATCAGATGAGGAGTAAAACTGAAATGGAATCATAAAACCTTATTTTCTCCATTAATTTGAACCTAGTCTTTCCTAAATGTCTTTAGCTGAATCTTTTTGATAACATTCCAGGACTAGAATGAGGATGGGGACTGAGAATAGAGATGGGAGGTTAGTGGCAATGATAAGTAGCAGGAACCCAGGAAACTGTGTGTGTGTGGGGGGGGGGTTGGAATTTGCTGGCCCCACCTGCCTTCGTCACAAGGGCAGCTGGCCCTGGTGCATGGCAGAGAGGTGACCTTCAGTGATAGGGTAACCCAGCTCCACACAAGAAAAGGAATGGGAATGAGGAATAACAAGAGATCAAGAAAGTGGGTAGATGGGAGTTGGGCGGTAGCACAGCATAAGAATCCAGGCTCGAGCCCCTGGCTCCCCACCTGCAGGGGAGTCACTTCACAGGCGGTGAAGCAGGTCTGCAGGTGTCTGTCTTTCTGTCCCCCTCTCTGTCTTCCCCTCCTCTCTCCATTTCTCTCTGTCCTATCTAACAATGACAACATCAATAAAAACAATAATAATAACCACAACAATAATAAAAAACAACAAGGGCAACAAAAGGGAAAATAAATATTAAAAAATTATTTTAAAAGTGGGTAGAGAGGCTAGTGGTCATGGACAGAAATGGAGAGACAAAACTGACTTGACTGCCCAGTAGATAGAGGCGAATCCATAGATGAGTTAAGACCAATGGAGAGCCAGCCTGAACAATGAGAGGTTAACAAATAGACAGACTGACAAGTTATTGTGAAGACAGAATACAGATGGACTGAAAGCTGGCAAGGTCATTTGGAAGAGAGATAAACAGACTTAACAGGAAAAGAGAAAGGAGAAATCACAGACAGACTGATATACAAATGGACAGCTAGTCCAACAACATGAGAGCCGACAGGCAGAAGGATAAAATCACAGGCAGACCCACAGGCACAGTGACAGTCCCAGGAGCAGATCAGAAAGAGGCAGGCAGCCAGTCTGCCACTGAGAGGACAGATAGGCAGAGGAACTGACAGGCATCTGGGAGAGGAGGTATAAATTGGGGCAAAGGCTGGAGCTGTTGACCTTCTTCCCTGGATGAGCTTAGGGGACATGGCAGGGAATGGGAGAGGATTTGGCAGAGGGCTTTGCATTGCGTGCCAAGCTCTTAGTGTGAAGGAAGCTGTAGTGTGTGGAGCTCTCCCCTGGGTCTCTGGCTTCCCGGATTCTTCCCTGCCTTCTTCTCCTCACAGTTATGTGCATTGCCTGGAATGCAAGGAAGGAGACTCAGAGCATCTGCTGTAGCCATGGCTGATGATGGGCCACTGAGCTCAGGACCCTGAATTGGGCTCAGACCTAGTAAAGGTCTTTGCCCTGGGGACAAAGTGGGGTGACCTATAAACCCTGGAGGATGACTTTTGACCCCCACCCCTCTACCTCATAGCACCCCCTGACTTTGGATTTTGCCACTATTCCCATTTACAGGGGAGAAAAGAGGTGTTTGGGTCACAGACTCTCATCATGAAAGGGGTAGGTGCTGCCCATGTGTGCTGTGATCCTCTGTGGATTAGGGGCTGCCAGGTCCAGTGCCATGTGCTGGGGAGTGAGTCTCTTGGTCACTGAGTTCACTATGAGACCCATGAATCCTCAAATTTAAGCCACATCACTCACTTTTCCAGGGTTAAGATGCCATAGATCTCCATCTGAGGAATCCTCAACCATTTTTCATTTGCAAATTGAAGTGGCACAACTCCCAAATAACAGGGACTCTTGTCAATCAGACTCCCTATTGCTTAGAACGTGTGGTGCTGTCTTGATGAAAATTTTAAAGTTCCCCTAAGGAGTTCCCTGATCCTCCATCAGTGGAGACTCATATCCCATCACTTGAACCCCATCCACTTCTTTTTGTGGTCATCAGGCCCTTGAACAAGAAATGCTTCCATTTATGAATATAGTTAAAGTAGTAGCATGAGAAATAAATAGTAGCAATAGAATCTAAATTCAACCAAGAGAAGACAAACAATCTCCAAGCCCTAGATACATAACCTACACCTCATAGTGATACTGCCAAGCAGGAATCTTCTCTGTTTTGCTGGGGAAAGCCAAGATTACATAAGAAACAGAGCCTGGATCTAGACTCAGGTCTGATTCAAAGCCTGAGCTCACCCTGCTGCCCCAGTCTGTCTAGAGATGCAGCCTGAGCGTAGTGGGCTCCCAAGAGCTCAAACAGGGCCATGGAGAGCCCAGGAAGGGAGGAAGATGATAGCAGATGGTGGCAGGGTGGGTCATAAAATATGCTGAGGTGGGAGGCAAGTGGCCTTGGTGACTTACTGGAAGCTTCCTCCACTGCCCTGGGCTGCTGCAGGTTAGAAACACTGTCCCATCCCTAATGAAAGAAACATCAGTGCTAATCGGATCAAGCCCCACACCCTGGGATGGGTACTTCATCAATTTTTAATTTACTTCTTCCTTAAAACTCAACCCATGGGGAGCAAGAAGGGAGGCTGCTGAGAGGAAGCTGTGGGGTGCATGTGGGGGAAAGGGTAGGAATTCTCCATCTTCAGGATTGGTTCATCAGGGGGACCTTGCAGAAAAAAGACTGATAAAACAGGTTTTGGAGTCACATATCTGGGTGTGATTTTAACTTAGTTCTTACTAGCCTTGTGACATTGAACAAGCCATAATCCCTCTCTGAGCCCCAGTTATCTCATCTGTAATAGAGATCTAATGATGCCTGTGCCCACAATAACGTGATAAGTGTTCAGTGATGGTAGACACTATGTCTAAGGGCTGGTGTGCTCTCATGAGATTCCTGGGGTAGGGCGGAGGATGGAATTCTTGTCATTCTCACTTCCAGGAAGCTCATCTCTTCCCAAAGCAAAATTATCTCTCACTTGGGAACCTCTACAAGCACAGTTTCTTGGTAGAGTTGAAATATGTCTTCCTGGAACTTTTACTATCTTGTTCTGGGAAGAAACAGCCTGAGTACCTTTCCCAAGACAGCCAGTATCTGAAGACAATGTTCTTGCATTCTTGCATTCTCACCAGGGCTCTTATTACTTTGTCCTTTTTATGGAGCTCACTCCCACCCCCAACCCATGCAATTTCCCTCTGGACATACTCACAGGTCAATTTTTCATCTCCAGTTCAGTTCCAGAAAATAGTGCTGAATCAGGATCTGGGCTGCATCAGCCTTACTAGACTCAGATTCTTTACAAGGAGTACTCAGGCAAGAAGAGATGCAAAACTGTAGATATGCTAAGCCGGCCTAGAGCACAGCAGTAATATCCCCTCCCATAATGGTTGTTACTCTGTGCCTCTGAGAATATAGCCTCAGATATTACCAAACTCCAGAGGTGTTCCCAGCCCTGGAGGCAGAGCACAGTCATTCCTTCAGCACCAAGGACAGTTCCAAAAGTAGGGCAATTCCAATGTTATAGAGTTGCAGTAGTATTCTGATAGCTTGGAGGATAAGTAGGAAGGTAAATAAAGTCTGTGTTCTTGGAGCTGGCTGTAGACTGGCTGACCAGTCATAAGGTGCAACTGTTAAATAACTGTCAAATAAAGCATTTCTTTAGAACCCAAAGATTAAAAATACATAGTAGAAGCATTGGAGCATGTTTATGTGATTGGTGTTAACATATTATTATATTTAGATTATATGTAGTATATATACATTTCTATTCCCAATTTTAATATTTTTAATTTCTATTTCTTCTCTAATTTCTTAAAATATTTTCATTTGGGGAATTAATGATTTACATTCAACAGTAAATACAGCTATTGGTACATGTGTAAAAAATATTCTCTCTCTCTCTCTCTTTTGCTAAACATTCTAATCCCCCACCTTGGTCCTCTTCCACCATTGTGCATCTGGACCTGAACCTCGACCCCACCAGTCCTTTACTTCAGTGCAATATACCCAACCCAGTACAAGTTCTACTTTTGTGTTTTCCCTTCTGTTCTTATTTCTCAATTTCTGTCCATGAATGAGATCATCCCATATTATCCTTTTCCTCTGGCTTATACATGTATTCTATGACTATGATCATGCATGGTATTGAGTTTGTCACTGGTGTGCCATGTGTAGAGGGGATTGTAATATGTGTGTGTGTATGTGCAAGCCTGTGTGTGCATATTGTTTTTTTTGTATCATACACAACATCACCATAATTTATGCCCTTTGACATTATTTGTATATAGCTGTGCCACTGGATGCATCTGTTCTCCCTGGTCTAAGCTTTTAAGAAAATCAACATATCAAAGACTCAGCCTATGGTCTGTGCATTAAAACGTTTGAGACATTCAGTCAATTTCACCTCGCATATTAATTAAATAGTGATGTTAATCACCCACCACCAAAAGACTGTGTCCCATCCCATCCTGTCCCTCCCCCCAGTCTGCAGGAAACCGAACATCCACCCTCACCCTTAACCCAGGGTTTTTACTTTGGTGCCCTACTCCAAATTCAGTCAAATCCTGCTTACAGCTTCCCTTTCTGTTCTTCTTTCTCAAATTCTGTTTATGAGTGGGATCATCTCATACTCGTCTTTATCTTTCTGACTTAGCTCACTTAAAACAATTCCTTCCAGCTCCATCCAAGATGGATCAGAGGTGGGTTCATTGTTCATAATACCTGCATAGTATTCCATTGTGTATATATACCACAGCTTTATCAGCCACCTTGGTTGCTTCCAGGTTTTAACGATTATGAATTGTCCTGCTATGAACATAGGCGTACACATATCTTTTTGATTGGGTATTATGGAGTCCTCAGGGTATATCCCTAGGAGAGGCATTACTGGGTCATATAAATGTCTAGCCTTGCGAGAGTTCTACAGACTGCTCTCCAGAGAGGCTGGACCAATTTACATTCCCACCAGCAGAGCAGAAATGTTCCTCTGTCCCCACAGCTTCTCCAGCATTTGTTGCTACTGTCCTTTTTGATGTATGCCATTCTCACAGGTGTGAGGTGGTATCTCAATGTTGTCTTTATTTGCATTTCTCTGACAATCAGTGACCTGGAGCATTTATTCATGTGTTTGTTAGCCTTTTGGTTCTCTTCTGTATTGAATGTTCTGTTCATATACTCTGCCCATTTTTGGATGGAGTCATTTGCATTTTTGTTGCTAAGTTTGCTGAGCTCTTTGTATATTTTGGTGAGTAGTCTCTTGTCTGATGCATGGCATGTGAAGATCTTCTCCCATTCTGTGAGGGGTGTCCTTGTTAGTGGGATAGTTTCTTTAGCTGTGAAGAAGCTTTCCAATTTGATATAGTCCCATTGGTTTGTTTCTGCTTTAGTCTTCTTGCAATTGGGTTTGTTTCATCAAAGATGTCCTTGAGGTGTAGGTGGGAAAGTGTTCCACCAATGTTTTCCTCTAAGTATTTGATCGTTTCCGGTCTAACATCCAGGACCTTGATCCATTTGACTTTCGTTTCTGGTGAAATAAGGTGGTTCAGTTTCATTCTTCTGCATGTTTCAACCCAGTTTTCCCAGCACCATTTATTCAAGAGAGCCTCCTTCATCCATTTAATATTTTGGGTCCCCTTATCAAAGATTAGATGTCCATAGGTGTGGGGGTTTAGTTCTGGGCTTTCAATTCTGTTCCACTGGTCTGTGTGCCTATTTTAGTTCAGTACCAGGCTGTTTTGATGATGACAGCCTTATAATATAGTTTGAGATCTGGGAATGTGAGGCCTCCATTTCTGTTTCTTTTCCTCAAGATGGTTCTGGCAATTCTAGGTGTTTTCTGGTTCCAGATAAATGATTGTAATTTTTGTTCTGTTCTCTTAAAGAAGCTTGGTGAAACCTTGATGTGTATCACATTAAATTTGTATATGGCTCTGGGGAGAATATTCATTTTGATGATATTTATTCTTCCAATCCATGAGCATGGGATGTCTTTCCATTTCTTGGTATCAGTTTCTAATTCCTTGAATAGTGACTCATAGTTTTCAGTATACAAGTCTTTCACTTCTTTGGTCAGCTTTATTCCTAGGTATTTTATTGTTTTTGCTGAACAGTGACTGGGAGTGATTTCTGGATATCTTCTTAAGATTTAGTGTTTGCATAAAGAAATGCCACTGATTTTTGTCCATTGATTTTGTAGCCTGACACCTTGCTATATTGTTTAATAACTTCCAGTAGTTTTCTGCTGCATTCTTTAGGTTTTTCTATGTATACTATCATATCATCTGCAAATAGTGAGAGCTTGTCTTCTTCCCTTCCAATCTGTATTCCTTTGATTTCTTTCTCTTGCCTGATTGCTATGGCAAGAACTTCCAATACTATGTTGAAGAGTAATGGTGATAGTGGACAGCCCTGTCTAATCTCCGATCTGAGGGGAAATGCTTTCAGCTTCTGTCCATTGAGTATGATGTTGGCTGTAGGTTTGCTATATATGGACTCCACCATCTTGAGGAATTTTCCATCTAGTCCCATTTTTTGTAGTGTTTTGAGAATGAATGGGTGTTGGATTTTGTCAAAGGCTTTCTCTGCATCTATTGAGACAATCATGTAGTTTTTGGCTTTGCTCTTATTGATGTGGTAAATGACATTGATTGACTTACGTATGTTGAACCAGTCTTGCATTCCTGGTATAAATCCCACTTGGTCGTGATGAACAATCTTTTTTTTTTTTCCCCTCCAGGGTTATTGCTGGGCTCAGTGCCTGCACCATGAATCCACCACTCCTGGAGGCCATTTTGCCCCCTTTTTGTTGCCCTAGTTGTTGCAGCCTCGTTGCGGTTATTATTGCCATTGTTGACGTTGCTTTGTTGTTGGATAGGACAGAGAGAAATGGAGAAAGGAGGGGAAGACAGAGTGAGAGGGGGAGAGAAAGATAGACACCTGCAGACCTGCTTCACCGCCCGTGAAGCGACTCCCCTGCAGGTGGGGAGCCGGGGGCTCGAACCGGGATCCTTACACCGGTCCCTGCACTTAGCGCCACGTGCGCTTAACCCACTGCGCCACCGCCCGACCCCCCGTGATGAATAATCTTTTTGATATACTGCTGTATCTGGTTGGCCAGGATCTTGTTTAATATTTTAGAATCTATGTTTATCTGATATATTGGTCTGTAGTTTTCCTTTTTGTTGTGTCCCTATCTGCTTTTAGTATCAGGGTAATGTTGGCTTCATAGAACATGGAAGTGTGTTTCTGTTTCTTTGATATATGGAAGAGCTTTGGAAGTATAGGTATTAACTGTTTCCTGAAGGTTTTGTAGAATTCATTTGTAAAGCCATCTGGTCCAGGACTTTTGTTGTTGGGGAGATTCTTAATAACTGTTTTGATTTCTTTGTCTCTGGTGCATTTAGGTTTTGTAGTTCTTGGTTCAGTTTTGGAAGGGCATATGTTTCTAGGAATTCTTCCAGATTTTCTAGCTTGGTGGTGGATAGTTCTTCATAGAAGTTTCGCATGATTTTCTGGATTTCTGTGGTGTCAGTTGCGATATCTCCTCTATCATTTACAATTCTATTAATTTGAGTGTTCTTTTTTTTTTTTTTTTTTTTTTTTTTAGTGAGTCTGGCTAGGGTTTGCCAATCTTGTTTAATTTTTCAAAGAACCAACATTTGGCTTCATTGATGTTTTGTATGGTTCTCTTATTATCAATGTTGTTTATTTCTGCTCTAATTTTAGTGATTTCTGTCCTTCTGGTTGCTTTAAGTTTCCTTTGTTCCTCTTCCTCTAAGTCCTTAATGTGTGCAGTAAGGTCATTATTTGAGCTTTTTCTTGTTGTTTAATACATGATTGTATGGCTATGAGTTTCCCTCTCAATACTGCTTTAGCTGTGTCCCAATTATTTTGATAGATTGTGTCTTCATTTTCATTTGTTTCCAGGAATATTTGAATTTCTTGCTTGAGTGTCTCTCTGAGCCAGTGGTTCTTAAGCAGTATGTTGTTTAGTTTTTTAAATTCTGTGTGTTTTAATAATTTTCTGTTTGTTGTTAAATGTTAGCTTTACTCCACTGTGGTCTGAGAAGACACTTGGGATGATTTCAATGCTCTTGAATTCGTTGATGCTGTCTTTGTGGCCTAACATGTGGTCTGTCATTGAGTATATGTTGTGTGGATTTGAAAAGAATGTATATTCCAGTTTTGGGGGGTGAAGAACTCTGAAAATGTCCACGAGGTCTAGTCTGTCCATCTCTTCATCTAATTCTCTTGTTTCTTTGTTGATTTTCTGCTTTGTTCATCTTGCTAAGTGTGAGAGTGAGGTGTTAAAGTCTCCCACTATTATTGTATTGCTATTGATGCATTTTTGGAGTTCTTTGAGTAGGTGCTTGATGTATTTAGATGGTCCCTCATTGGGTGCATAGATGTTAATAACTGTTAAGTGTTCTTGGCTGATTGATCTTCTAATCATTATGTAATGACCTTGCCTATCTTTTATTGCTTTATTTAATTTAAAATCTATTGCGTCAGAGATGAGAATGGCTGTTTCTGCCCTTTTTTTGTGGTCTACTAGTCTTTATGATAGTTTTCCATCCTTTCACTTTAACTCTGTGTTTTATTTTGTTGGGTCAGTTAGGATTCTTGCAAGCAGCATATGGTTGGTTTGTGTTTTCTGATCCATCCTCCCACTCTGTGCCTTTTAAGGGGTGAGTTTAAGCCATTGACATTTGTTGATATTATGGATTGAATGTATTGTAGTGCCATTATTCAACAATTTTTTATTTGCTCTGATAAATGGCAAGTATTATAGTGATGTTCTTGTTTATAAGAGGTCTTTTAGAACCTCTTTCAGGGCAGGCTTGGTGATGGTTGCCTTCTTTAACTGTTGCCTGTTTGTGAAGGTTTTGGCCCCTTCATCTAGTCTGAATGAAAGTCTAGCAGGATATATTATCCTTGGTTGAAACCCTTTTTCATTCAGGGCTCAATAGATATCTTGCCATTCTCTTCTGGCTTTTAGAGTTTGAGTAGAGAAGTCTGCTGATAGTCTTATGGGTTTTCCCCTGTATGTGACTTTTTGTTTCTCTTTTGCAGCCTTTAGGATCCTTTCGTTAGCCTTACTTCTTTTCATTGTTAATTATGATGTATCTTGGATTGATTCTGTTTGGAACTCTCTGGGCCTCTTGAATCTTAATGTCCTTTCTGTTATTTAGGTCTGGGAAGTTTTCTTGTATAATTTACTCTAGAATGTTTACTCCCCTTCCTCTCTTTCTTCCTCTGGCAGGTCAATTATAAGAATGTTACTCCTTTTGAGATCATCCCATATGTCTCTGTTATTGATTTCAGTGTCTCTCAATCTCTTTTTGAGCTCTTTTACCTCTTTCTTAGTTTCCTCTAGCTCATCCTATGTCTGGATAATTCTGTTTTCTGCTTCTGTTAGTCTGCTTTCCCTTCCCTCAGCTTCTGTCTTCAGTTCAGCTATTTCAGCTTTCAATTCTCTAATTGCCTCAAGGTAGTTAGTATTTTCCTTGAGGGTCTCATCTGTTGTTTACCTAATACTGCTATTCCTTTCATACAAAGTTGTTTTCATTTTTGTTATTAAGAAGTTTATTATTGCTTGCATACTTTTCTTATCTATGATTACTTCTGGCTGATTGGTATTTTCTTCTGGGTTCTTGTCTTCATTCATTGTAGTAGCAATTTTATTTGCTCTTGGTTTAACCATTGTTTTATTGATATTTTTTATGTTCTGTTGTTCCTCAGTTGTTGTGTTTTGAGTACAAGCCACACTATACTAAATACCTTTATGACAAATTCAATCACCACCCTCAGAAATTACAATAGTAACTGAAGCAAGGATTGAAGCAGTTTAACCAATACTGGTTAGCCTAACAATGTCTCCACTCCACGGAAAAATAGCAACCAAATCCAAATGAAAAACAAAGAGAAAGGAAAAAAGGGATAGACAATTATCAAATCTACTGACCACTGTAAATTCTAGGGGTAGCAAGAGGAGAAAAGGAAGTAGAGCAGAGACATAGACAAAGAGAGTCCACTCTGAGTGGACTATTTCTTCCCTGAAATATTTCACAAATGAGTATCAGCGAATTCAGAAAGCAGAGGAAGGAGGAAGGAAGAAAGGAAGGCAGGGGGAAAAAAGAGAGAAAAGAGAAAAGAAAAAAAACAGTAAAAAAAAAAAGAGCAGTGAAAGGAGAGTTGTGTGTGTTTTTTTTTTTTTTTTAATTAGCTAAGAGAAGGGAGAAGGGGGAGAGTAGATAGAGGCGGTATGAAGAGTGAGACAAGTTCCTCTCACAATGGATAAGACACCTAGTTGCCTAGCAATGGAAAATATACTAAGAGTTAATTTTGGTCAACCTGAGGGGGGGATGACAAAGGGATACATGTATATATAATAGTAATAATAAAATAGAACAGAGTAAAAATCCCTAGCAGTGGATCTGCTGCTAGGACAACTCCCGGTTAGCTCAGGCACAGTGAGCTTAGACAACTGATTGAAAAAGAAAAAAATAAAAACTTCTAGGCAGTCTTTCCTAGGCGGAGTGAGGCTTTGCTTGGTCAGATATTTGTCACTCCAATTGGGCCTAAGTCCCTTGCTCAGAGAAAAAAAAAAATAGCCAAGGCATTCAGAAAGGAACAGGATTGGAATGGCACCCCTGATGAGCCAGGAATCTTGGTAAAGAAAAAAGGTCTTCAGGGAGCCTGCTAGCAGTGACTCCCTATCCCCAGGGTCTGGCTATGGGGGGGGGGGGGAGAGAAATAATAAAAAAAAAATTCTTTCTTTTTGCTCTATTTTCTAACCCAAATTGAGCTATAGTCACCTCCTTGGTGTCACGCTTAGAACGCCTTGTTCCCCATCCTGCTGAAGGCCAGGATCCGATGCTTTCCAGCTGTTGTTGTCAGAGCTCAAGTCAGCAGCTGCTTCCAAGTCATCATCTTGGCTCTGCTCTAGTTTTTCCCCATTGAGTATGATGTTGGCTGCAGGTTTGCTATATATGGACTCCACTATCTTGAGGAATTTTCCATCTATTCCCATTTTTTGTAGTGTTTTCATCATGAAGGGATGTTGGATTTTTTTCAAAGGCTTTCTCTGCATCTGTTGATATAACCATGTGGTTTTTAGAAGCAGGCTGGGAGTGTGGATCGACCTGTCAATGCACATGTACAGCAGGGAAGCAATTATAGAAGCCAGACCCTCCACCTTCTGCATCCCATAATGACCTTGGGTCCATTCTCCCTGGTCTATACTTTCAAGAGAGTCAACATATCAAAGATTCAGCCTATAGTCTGTGCATTAGTTTGAGACATTCAATTAAAATTTCCCCTCTCATATTAATTAGTGATTTATATGATTACAAATTAATAGGAGTGTACATAAACACCATTCTCACCACCAAAAGACTGTTTCCCATCCCATTCTCCCCCCCACCCCACACCCCTTGAAACAGAACATCTACCCTCCCCTCAACCCAGGGTTTTTACTTTGGTGCCCTACTCCAAATTCAGTCAAATCCTGCTTAGAGTTTCCCTTTCTCTTCTTCTTTCTAAACTTCTGTTTATGAGTGGGATCATCTCATACTCATCTTTATCTTTCTGATTTAGCTCACTTAACAGGAGTGGGGTGGCATTTCAGTATTATCTTTATTTGCATTTCTCTAACAATCAGTGCCCTGGAGCTATTTTTCATGTGTTTGTTAGCCTTTTGGATCTCTTCTGTAGTGAATGTTCTGTTCATATCCTCTGCCCATTTTTGGATGAGGTCATTTGTTTTTTTTGTTGCTAAGTTTACTGAGCTCTTTGTATATCTGGTTATTAGTCTCCTTAGGCTCCTCTATGTCCACAATCCACACGTGTTTGTACTTACTGGTGATTTGGTGGGTTCCTGAAGTCAATCTATTCCTGCCTTGTTGTGGTCCCAGGTGATCTCCTTTGGTATTCCTAGTTGACCCAGGGGAGGAGAGAAGAGAAACACAGCTGCTGCTGCTCCATAGCCCTGCCTCTGGAAGTCCAATTCTTGTTATTTTTTCCTAAATCTTATTTTCCCCATTTGTGAAGTGATGGGAAAAAGGAAGGATTTGTATGTTGGTATATAATCCTCCTAATGTTTGTGTTTGGTTCTGCATTCAAAGATACATCCATTAATCTCACCCTCCCTCACCCATCACAGTATTTCATAGATACATACACACATAATCATATATCAGTAGTAAGAAAAAATGCCAGGAGATAATGCTGCATGTATCCTTTTGTAATCACAGGCCATCACATGCACACAATGTCTACAAAGCCCTCCATGCTCATCAAAACACTCTGAAGCATACACCAGGAACACTGGGCACCAATCCTCTGCTCCATGCCCATACCCTCAGGGTGCTTTCCTCAGGATTTGGGAAGATTGGATGTGATCTGTTGGCTGACTGGTAATTCCTGAGCTTAGGACAGATTCCACCTCCCTTACCACCACCACCCTTGTATGCCTCACTGTGAATACCCTCTAAGGAGACAAGCTGACCTGGGTTCAAGTTCTGGTTCACTACTAAGCTGCTGTGGAACATGGAATAAGTTACATAACCTACTAGTACCTCAGTTTCCTTACTGGCATCTGGTTGAGTGCATGCATTACCATGCTCAAGGACCCAGGGTCAAGCCCCTGCTCCCCACCTGCAAGGGGGATGTTTCATAAGTGGTGACATATGTCTGCATATATCTACCTTTCTCTCTCACCTTCTCTCTCAACTAATCTGTCTTATGTAATAAAAAAGAAAGGTAAGGAAAAAAGGGAAAAAATGACACTGATCCTTAGCCCTAACCCTGGTGGCAATAAAGAAAAAAGAAAAAGAAAGGAAGAGGGGTCGGGCGGTGGCGCAGTGGGTTGAGCTCATGTGGCGCAAAGCGCAAGGACCGGCGTAAGGATCCCAGTTCGAGCCCCCAGCTCCCCACCTGCAGGGGAGTCACTTCACAAGCAGTGAAGCAGGTCTGCAGGTGTCTATCTTTCTCTCCCCCTTTCTGTCTTCCCCTCCTCTCTCCATTTCTCTCTGTCCTATCCAACAACAAACAACATCAACAATGGCAATAATAATAACCACAACGAGGCTACAACAACAAGGGCAACAAAAGGGGGAAAAATGGCCTCCAGGAGCAGTGGATTCATGGTGCAGGCACCAAGCCCAGCAATAACCCTGGAGGAAAAAAAAAAAAAAAGAAAGAAAAGAAAAAGAAAGGAAGACAGAAATGGAACTAGGAATAGTAACATTTTCATACCATCATAGTGAAAACAGGGCAGGATAAATTCTGGAGAGCACTTGTCACTGTGTCTGGTACATGGTTAAAGTGTGGTAAATAGTAACTCACTATTATTAATAATAATAAGCCACCCATAGTTACATACCATACAATCAGTCTTCTCTTTCGTGCAAATGTGTGTGTGTGTGTGTGGCAGGGTGGTGGGGGCAGGTAATTACTTTTATCATCCAAAGAAGATGTCAGGAGGAAGGTGGTAGCTCCTCTCCTCCCCTCAATGCCCTGACCCTAATCCCCCAGTTACACTGGTTATGTCTCTGTCTGACCCTTTCTCCTGATGGTACTTGGCTTCCTTTACCTGAGCCTGCATCACTCTAGTGCTTCCAAGCTCCCAGCCCCCCTTTGTCCCTTAGAATCCTGCTACCTGAAAATAGGAAGGTGGCTTTCTGGTTTATTTTACATTTAATGTTGGACCCTCCTTTTTTTGCATTCAGAGAGAAGCACTCATACTAATCTCCTCACTCTAAATGCTCATCACATTTTTCTTAAAACCACAGGAGCTCTCCCCCACCCCCCAATTCCCATATTTTATTCATCACTTTCCACCAGCCCTATCACAGGAGACATGGAAATGCAAACCCTCCAAGGACCGTGAATTTCATGCCAGCAGCTGACCCTTCCCCAGCTGCCTAGGGTCAAGGAGATAGAGGCATCCTAATGAGGTTCCTGAGCATGAGTTTGAGAGGTAGTGGCCCACAGGCCTGGGCCAATATCTTTGTTGTGGAGAGAATAACAGAGAGGAGATTCCCAGGAGGCTGGGACTCCAGATGAATTCCACTGTTCCTGTTTCCAAAGCCTCACTCACCCCCCCACCGCCAACAATCTGGTCTTTATACCATCCCAGAGACTTACAGATACCACACTCAAGCTTTAGTGACCAACACTAGCCACTGCTCCTCATGGCTTACCTATATATTGCCCTCTAATGCACATGCAAGCTCTTTTACAGGTGGTGAAATGAGTCTTTTTAAAAAATAATTTATTTTTATTGGATAATTAATGTTTTACAGCTGACAGTAAGTATAACAGTTTGTACATGCATAACATTTCCCAGTTTTCCACATAACAATACAACCCCCACTAGGTCCTCCTCTGTATTATGTTCTGTGACTTGAATCCCCCCACACACACCCAGAGTCTTTTAATTTGGTGCAATACACAACTCCAGTCTAAATTCTGCTTACTGTTTTCCCTTCTGATCTTGTTTTTCAACTTCTGCCTATGAATCATCATAGGCATATTCATCCTTCTGTTTCTGGCTTATC
This sequence comes from Erinaceus europaeus, assembly GCF_950295315.1. Lineage (NCBI taxonomy): Eukaryota > Metazoa > Chordata > Mammalia > Eulipotyphla > Erinaceidae > Erinaceus > Erinaceus europaeus. Next base: position 37,217,143 of record NC_080174.1, read on the forward strand.
ATGGCATAACATGTTTCCTACAAGCTGAAAATGATGAAATCACCATTTTGGGGCTGAAAGTGGTGAAATCACCATTTTTCATAGCTGACTAGTATTCAACTGTCTATATAGACTACAACTTGCTCAGCCACTCATCTGTTGTTGGACACCTGGGTTCCTTCCAGGTTTTGGCTATTACAAATTGTGCTGCTATGAACAAAGGTATATACAAATATTTTGTGTATGTTTGGTTCCTCAGATGTATCCCCGGGAGAAGAATTGCAGGGTCATAGGGTTGGTCCACTTCTATTCTTCTGAGAGTTCTCCAGACTGCTCTCCTCAGGGGTTGGACCAATTTACATTCCCACCAGCAGTGCAGAAGGGTTCCTCTGTCTCCACAGCCTTTCTAGCATTTGTTGCTGCTTTCCTTTTTGATGTATGCCATTCTCACAGGTGCGAGGTGGTATCTCAGTGTTCTCTTTATTTGCATATCTTTGACAATCAGCAACCTGGAGCAATTATTCATGTGTTTGTTAGCCTTTTGGTTCTCTTCTGTATTGAATGTCTTGTTCATATCCTCTGCCCATTTTTGGATGGGGTCATTTGCTTTTTTGGTGCTTGTTAAATGTTAGCTTTACTCCACTGTGGTCTGAGAAGATACTTGGGATGATTCCATTCTCACAGGAGTGAAATGGTATCTCATTGTCCTTATTTGCATTTCTCTGACAATCAAAGACTTGGAGCATCTTTTCATTTTTTGTTGGCTTTTTGGGTCTCTTCTATGTTGATTATTCTGTTCATATCCTCTCTTCATTTTTGGATGGAGTCATTTATTTTCTTCTTGTTGAGTTTAGTGAACTCTTTATATATTTTGGTTATTAGCCTCTTGTCTGATGTATGACATATAAAGACTTTCTCCCATTCTGTGAGGGGTCTCTTTGTTTGGGTGGTGGTTCCTTTTACTGTGCAGAAGTTTTTTAATTTTATGTAGTCCCATTGTTTTACCTTTTAGTCTTCTTCATAATTGGATTAATATTATTCAAGTTGCCTTTAAAATTTAGATGGAAAAAGAATTCTGCCAATATTTTCCTCTAAGTATGTGACAGTTTCTAGTCTAACATCCAAGTCCTTGGCCCACTTGGAATTTACTTTTGTGTTTGGTGAAATATAGTGATTCAGTTTCATTTTTCTGCTCATTTCAACCCATTTTTTCCAAAACCACTTGTTGAAAAGACTCTGCTTTCCCCATTTAATATTCTGGGCAAAAAGAGTATATATCTGTAGGTGTGGGGTTTACTTCTGGGCTCTCAATTCCATTCCACTGGTCAGTGTGTCCATTCATCTTCCAGTACTAAACAGTTCTTATTACAATGACCCTATAATACAATTTGATATCTGGGAGTGTGGTGTCTCCAGTTCTGTTCTTTCTTCGCAAGATTGTTTTGGCAATTCTATGTCTTTTCTGGTTCCAGATAAACATTTGTAGCATTTTTTCTATTCTCCTGAAAAATGTGGTTGGGATCTTGATGGGGATAGCATTAAATTTGTATATGGCTCTGGGTAGTATATTCATTTTGATGATGTTAATTCAACCCATGAACATGGAATATCTTTCCACTTCTTTGTGTCTTTTTTCTATTTCCTTGAATAGTGAGTCATCATTTTCAGTATACAAGTCTTTCACTTCTTTTTTTACATCAATGACCTCCCAGAAACTTCTTCAAGGAAGTTCATCTACGCCGATGACATCTGCTGTGCAACTCAGGCATCCAAGTTCGACATCCTCAAGGAAACACTCACGAAAGACATGTCTCTGATATCTGATTACTGTAAAAAAATGGCGACTAATCCCTAGCACTGCAAAAACGGTATCATCTGTTTTCCATCTACACCATGCCTCGGCCTCGCGTGAGCTTAATGTGCAGCTTGGCGATACGAGAATCCGGCATGAAGCCCAGCCAGTCTATCTTGGCGTTACTCTCGATCGCACTCTGTCATTTCACGAACATCTCATAAAAACTGCAGCAAAGGTGGGCGCGAGGAATAACATCATTGCAAGACTGGCCAGCTCCTCATGGGGTGCGAGCGCTTCCACACTACGATCATCCTCTCTGGCATTATGCTATTCCACTGCAGAATACTGTGCCCCAGTATGGTTCCGTAGCCCCCATGTCCACTTGGCCGACTCCAAATTATATTCCTCCATGAGGATAATTTCTGGAACCATCCGTTCCACCCCGGTTCGATGGCTGCCAGTTCTTAGCAACATCGCCCCGCCAGATATTCGTCGGGATGTGGCATCATCTAAGTTCATTTCCCACGTCTACGTTCGACCGGACCTGCCAATATACGCCCACCCTGTCCAATGCTTGCCGTCTAGTCACCCAATCTGGTCCCCTATGCCTACACTGAACTTCTCTGTTCCAGTCTCTTGGAAACAGAGTTGGCAGTCAGCTGAGGTAAAGAACAAACACCTCATCACAGACCCCTGCAAGCGTCAACCCGGCTTTGACCTAGCACGTTATGATTGGGCCCTCCTCAATCGCTATCAAACAGGCCATGGCCGGTGTGCCGCTATGTTCCATCGCTGGGGAGCCAGAGACGACCCGAACTGCCCCTGCGGCTATAGACAGACTATGACCCACATAGTCAACGACTGCCACCTCTCCAGATTCAAAGGAGGTCTTGAAACTGTACATCAGGCTCAACCTGACGCTGTTGACTGGCTACGGAAGAAGGGCAAATGCTAGAAGAACTTCTTTGATTAGGTTTATTTCTAGATATTTTATTGTTTTTGTTGCTACAGTAAAAGAAATTGATTTCTGGGTATCTTCTTCTTCTAACTTAGTGTTTGCATAGAGGAATGCCACTGACTTTCATATGTTTATTTTGTAGCCTGACACCTTACTATATTGCCTGATAATTTCCAAAAGCTTCTTGCTGGATTCTTTAAGTTTTTCTATGTATACTATCATGTCATTTGCAAATATGGAGAGTTTGACTTCTTCTCTTCCAAGCTGTCTCCCTTTAATTCCTTGCTCCTGCCTGACTGCTATGTTGAATAGTAATGGTGATAGTGGGCAACCCTGTCTAGTACTTGATCTGAGGGGAAATGCCTCAGAAATATCAGTTTGTAGTTTTCTTGTTGTATCCCTGTCTGCTTTTGGTATCAGAGTGATGTTGGCTTCCTAGAAGCTAGAAAGGAGTATCCCTGTGTCTCCAATCTTTTGGAAGAGTTTTAAAAGTAGAGGGGTTGCAGGTGGCACAAAGCAAAAGGACCGGCGTAAGGATCCTGTTTCAAGCCCCCAGCTCCCCACCTTCAGGGGAGTCACTTCACAGGTGGTGAAGCAGGTCTGTAGGTGTCTATATTTTCTCCTCCCCTCTGTCTTCCTCTCCTCTCTCCATTTCTCTCTGTCCTATTCAACAATAATAACTGACAACAATAATAACTACAACAATAAAACAACAAGGGCAACAAAAGGGAATAAATACATATAAAAAAAAAGAATTAGGGAGTCAGGTGGTAGTGCAGCGGGTTAAGCACAGGTGGCATGAAGCACAAGAACCAGCATAAGGAATCTGGTTCGAGCCCGACTCTGCACCTGCAGGGGAGTCGCTTCACAGATGGTGAAGCAGGTCTGCAGGTGTCTGTCTCTCCCCCCTGTCTTCGCCTCCTCTCTCCATTTCTGTCTGTCCTATCTAACAATTATAACATTAATAACAACAACAATAATAACTATAACAACAATAAAAAGACAACAAAAGGAAAAATAAATAAAAGTAGAGTGGTTAACTCTTCCTTGAAGATTTTGTAGAATTCATTTGTAAAACCCTCTGGTCCAGGGCTTTTATTGTTGGGAAGGTTTTTGATAACTGTTTCAATTTCTTTGGCTGTGTGATTGGCCTGTTCATATTTTATAGATCCTCTTTGTTTAATTATGGGAGTTTGTGGATATCTAGGAACTTGTCCATTTCTCTACCTTGGTGGCATATAGTTGTTCATAGAAGCCTCACATGATACTTTGGATTTCTGTGGTGTCTGTTGTGATATTTCCTCTTTTATTTACAATCTGATTTATTTGAGTTTTCTCCCTTTTTTGTTTTTTGAGTCTGGTTAAAGGATTGTTTATTTTGTTTACTCTTTCAAAGAACCAACATTTAGCTTTATTGATCTTTTGTATGATTCTCTTGTTTTCAATGTTATTTATTTCTTCCCTAACATTAGTTATTTCAGTCCTTCTGGTTGCTTCAGGGTTCCTTTGTTCTTCTTCTAAGTTTTTAAGGTGTGCAATCAATCAGGTTGTTTATTTGAGCTTTTTCTTGTTTCCTAGTGTGTGTTTGTATGGCTATGAACTTCCCTCTCAGTACTGCCTTAGCTGTGTCCCAAATATTTTGATAGCTCGTGTCATCATTTTCATTGGTTTCTTAAAACATTTAAATTTCTTTCTTAATTTCCTCTTTGACACAATAGTTGTTAAGTAGTGGACTGCTGAGTTTCTATCTTTTGATACTTTTCCTAATTTTTTGTTTGTGGTTATATGTTAATTTAACTCCACTGTGGTTTGAGAAGATGTTTGGGATGATTTCAATGCTCTTGAATTTGTTGATACTGTCTTTGTGGCCCAACATATGGTCTATCCATGATAATGACCCATATGGACTTGAATAGAATGTGTATTACAGTTTCTTGAGATGAATGATTCTGAAAATGTCCAATAGTTCTAGCTTTTCTATCTTTTCATTTAGTTCCCTCTTTTCTTTTTTAATTTTCTGCCTAGATGATCTGTCAGTTGAGAGAGTAGGGTGTTTAAATCCCCTACTATTACTGTGTTGCTGCTAATATATTGCTGTAGCTCTTCCAGTAGATTTTTTATGTATTAGATGACCTCTCATTGGGTGGATAGATGTTAATAGTCATTAAATTCTCCTGATTGATCCTCTGAGCATTAAGTAATGTACATTCCTATCTTTATTTTTATTTTATTTTATTTATTTTAAGGTTGATTGTGTCAGTAATGAGAATAGCTGTTCCTGCCCTTCTTTTTGGGCCATTGGCTTGTATGATAGTTTTTCATCCTTTCACCTTGAGTCTGTGTTTCTCTTGTTGAGTTAGGTGGGATTCCTGCAGACAACATAAGCTTGGGTTGTGTTTTCTGATTCACCTTCCTACTCTGTGCCTTTTAATAAGTGAATTCAGGCCACTGACATTTATTGACATTATAGATTTAAGATATTCTAGTGTCATTATTCTAGACTTCTAGGGTGTTCTGGTATATGACATGTTTATATGGTTATCTGACTGTTTATAGGAGACCTTTCAGAACTTCTTTTAGGGCAGACCTGGTGATAGTTGATTCCTTCAACTGTTCCTGAGAAGGTTTTTATGCCTCCATCTAGTCTGAATGACAGTCTAGCAGGACACAGTAGTCTTGGTTGAAAGCCTTTGTCATTGAGCACTCAATAGACACCTTGCCATTCTCTTCTGGCCTTTAGTGTTTGTGTGGAGAAGTCTGCTGCTAATCTTAGGGGTTTTCCTCTGTAGGTGGCTAGTTTTTCTCTTGCAGCCTTCAGGATCCTTTCTTTGTCCTTATTCCTTTTAATTCATAATATGATGTGTCTTAGTGTCTTTAAGTCTGGGTTAATTCTGTTTGGGACCCTCTGGGCTTCTTGAACCTTTATGTCTTTTGTTGCTGAGGAGTTATTCTGATGCAGTCTCCGCCCCCAGGTTTTTCTATGCCCCGCTAAATCCTAGAGTGCCCCCTTTCAACCAATCCTGGCCCTACACATCACCCCTGGTTGTCGCCCAATAAAAAGCCCCCTCACCCCTCCCCTCTCTCTCTCTGGGCTCTTGGCTCTCCCTCTCTGAGGTCTCGCTCCCTGCTCTCCCCCCGTGGTCGGCCATTGCCGGCTGGCTCCATGTGGTCTGAACCAAACCTCCCCCCCATCCTATAATAAAGATTTGTGTACCCCTTTGCTCTGGACGTCCGCTCTCTTCTCCGTGGTGCAGCCCGACACCAGACTGCCGCAACAACAGTCTTTGATGTTGTCTAGACTATGGAAGTTCTCAGTTATTATGTCCTGTAGAATACTTTCTTCCTCTGGTAGGCCTATAGTGAATATATTACTTCTTTTGAGGTCACCCCTATGTCTCTATTCTTGTTTTCAATATCTCTTAATCCCTTTTTGAGATCTCTTACTTCTTTCTTAGTTTTCTCTAATTCATCCTCAATCTTGCTAATTCTGTTTTATGCCTCACTTATTCTGTTCTCTCTCCCCTCTGTTGTTTTCTGTAGCTCAACTCTTTTGTTACCCTGTTCTGATACTGTGTTAGTTTGTCCAGCTATTTGTGCTCTTAGCTCAGCTATTTCAGCTTTCTAATTACCTTGAGATAGTTAGTGTTTTCTTTCAGAATCTCATTTGTTGTTTCCCCATTTCTGATGACTTTACTTTCAAAAGCTTTTTTCAGTCCTGTAGCTATTGCATTAATTAGTGTTTGGATGTTGTCCTCATTATTATGTGCTTCTATGTTTTTGGAGTTTTTATCTGGTATTTTGTCCTGGTTCATTTATCCAATGTTTCTTCTTGTTTTAACCATTGTATTTGGTGTGATATGATGTCCCTCTTTCATTACTTTTTAATCCACTAATTTCACTTGCCTGGATTGATTTGTGTCTACATAAGGTGTTAAGAGTTCACAGTTTTGGAAATTAACAGTTGTTTTAATGTTATCTCAATCCCTGAGGTGAATCACAGTGGCTTTTAAACCCTCTTATCTTTTGTATCTTCCCTGAATGTTATTGGATCCTGAGGTCTTTTTAAGTAGAAGTAGTTTGTCTTAATCACTCTCTTGTCCAACAGATAAAATAGGCTAGGAATAGATAATGGTGGTTATACAAAGTGGTTATACAAAGTGATTCCTAAGCCCAGAGGATCTGAAGTCCTGGGCAGTGTACTTTTATGGTACTGTGTTTCTGAATATACCCTGATTTCTGAGGGAATTACTCACCCTTTTTCCTAATTTACAACAAGAGAAATGTGAAAAGGCTCCTACTATATAGCTACACCTTCTAACCACCTGGAATGTAGATTTTCTCCTGAATCACCCAGCCAGCTCAAAGCCCTCCCCATCCCACCCACCCCTGCCCAATGTCAGTGTAGAGCTTCCTTGCTGCTGTTCCAGTCCCTGAAAGACAACAATAATAAAGACCCACAGTTGTAAATTGGTGAGGCTTAAGTTATCCTCCCTTCATCAGTCTTTCTGTTGAGAAAACTCAGACCAGAGGTGGTGTTTCAACTGGCAGATTGCCGGACTAGTACCAGCCACTCCTGAGTAAGTATGGACTCTTAGCCTCAGATATCTTTCTTTAAGTCCCTCTGTCCATGAGCCACATGTGCTTGCACTCAACTGTGGCTTGGTGAGTTCCTGGAGTGATCCTAGTCATATCTTGTTGTGTTCTCAGGTAATCTTCTTTGCTATTCCTAGCTGAGCCAGGAGAGCAAAATGCTGCTGCTGCTATTCTCTAGCCACACCTCCCACAGATGTGAAATGAGTCTTGAAGAGAAGCAGCTACACAGAAGGGAAGGATGAAGAAACTGACCTTGTGATAAGGCATATACCCAGTGTCCCAGTAAGAATCATTTGCCGTGTAGCTCCAGTGGTGTAATAAGTTAGCATGCAGTACTTATATGAGTCATCTGTCTGTATAACTTTGTGACCTACTGAAGTCATACTGTGAGCTGTCCCTGTGATAGTCACTAGGAGTCTCTGGTTAAATGAGGCATTTCTAGTCATTATCACTCCACACTGAAGGTGAGTGATCTATCACAGTGCAATATGAATGCTTGAATGTGGAGGTTCGGGAGGTACCAGTCCTGAATCACTGGAGATGTAGCAGAGGTTGAGAGTTTCAGCATGATTCAAAATTAGTCAGGAGGAAGAGGGAGTATAAGAATAGCCCACTGGTGAAAAGTACAAAAGGCACAGTTCTGAAAAGAGAAGAGCCCATTTATAGATCTGTAGATGTTTTCTTCTTCTCTTTCTCTTTTTTTATTAGATTTAGACAGGGAAACTGAGAGAGGGAGGTGAGACAGAGAGGGAGAGAGAGAGACACCTGCAGATTGCTTCACTTCTCATGAAGCTTTCTCCCTGCATACAGGAAGCAGGGTCTCAAACCTGGGGCCTTTGTGTATGGTATTATGTATACTCAGTTGGGTGCACCATTGCCTAGTCCCCTTGGGCCTATAAGTTTTATTGTGGATGGAAGGTCTTTTGTGAGGTTACTAGAGAAAAGAACAGAGAATGGCACAAGAGATGAGGTAGAGCCAGACAAGAAAGTTTTGCACACTTGGCTTAGTCTTATATCACTTACTTGTTTCTAGTTTTGTTTTATTATTATTTTATTTACTTATTGGATAGAGATGGTCAGAAATTGAGAGGGAAGTGGGAGATAGAGAGGAAGAGAGACAGAAGGACACCTACATCACTGCTTCACCACTCGCAAAGCTTTCCTCCTGTAGGTGGGGATTAGGCGCTCGAACCTGGGTTCTTGTGTATTGTGCTCAATCAGATGTGCCACCATCCAGGTCTTAAACCACTTGTTTCTATGCTTCCTCTAACCACTGGTCATGTTGTTTGATTTCCTCTCTCCATTAGTGCCTTTAGTGGAACAGTGTGGTTAGCCAGCCTTACCAGTTCTGGGGACCCAAGAGACATTCTTCCAACTGATTTCTGTGTTTGCTCAAGGGAGTTCAAAAGAGAGTGAACTTTTCTTCAAAGAGTTGAAATTCTAATGGTGAAAGTTCAGAAATTATGCCTGGTTAAAGGGTAAGGTACTTCATCTTCTGCCTAATAATTTCCTTTTTCTCCTCAAATCACATTTCTAAGGGGTTTGTTTCCCTTCTGTAGTTGGTACCTAGAGGGACACTCATTAACCAGGAAATGGAAGAAGGTCCAAAAGTGCCTGGGAAAATGTTCCTTTAAATGAAAATTCCAGGGCCAGGTGGTAGCTCCTCTGGTTAAGCACACACATTACTGTGTGCAAGGACCCAAGTTCAGCCCCTGATTCCCACCTGCAGGGTGAAGCAGTGCTGTAGATGTGTCTCTTTCTCTTTCCTTCTCTATCTCCCTCTCCCTTCTCAATTTCTCTCTGTCTCTATCCAATAATAAATAAATGTTTTAAAAATGCAAATTCCAAGAAATCAGGTGACCAAACTGTTCTTCTGAGGTTGTGTGATGTTGGATAAATTCTTTCCTGACTCTGGTTAAGGATAGACTTCTTTATTTAAGGAAACAAAGAAATAGTAGAGAAATAAAAATATGTCCATAGGTCTATAATTCTAAAATAAAAGCAAAGGGAATTATTTCAATATCTTCTAATTCTTTCTGAGTAGTTGTCTATTATCTTAAGCTTGGCCTCATTTTGAAGAAAAGGATTTTCTTATTTATTCCAGAATTCATAGGCCCACAGAAAAGGTGCTCAATAAATATACATTCATTCTTTCTTTCACTTATCCGCTGTCAGTTGCACACAAATGAAGACTGTTCTTATGCCATGTGCAAGGATTAAAGGCACAGAATAAGTTAAATAAGGTACTTTTTATTTTTAATTTTTTAAATTATTTTTATTTATTTGATAGAGACATACAGAAAGCAAGAGGGAATGGGGTGATAGAGAGGGAGAAAGACAGAGAGACACCTGCAGCACTGCTTCACCTCTCACAAAGATTTCCCCCTGCAGGTGGGAGCTTGAACCTGGGTCCTTGTGCATTGTAATATGTTGTACTCAACTAGGTGCACCACCACCCAGCCCAAGGTACTTTTTTTAAAAAGCATGTCAGATGATAGGGACAGAATTTAAACAAGAAAATTAACAATGAATGAAGTAACTTCAACCTTAATGCTACAGATTCAATCACTTTGGCTAACATAGTGACAGGTAGGAGCACATTTATCAGAAGGTCATATAGTGGCTGAACGTTTTGTAGATATGAAGACATACCCCAGGAAGATTAATGAAAATGAATGCCAAAAAATTGAATGTTCAAGAAGCAAAAGGAAGGACATTAGAGATAAAGAGTATGGTTGGGAAGAAGTCAAATGGGAAGAGATCACATAGGGTGCTGTAGACCAGTGTGCATTTTTAAAAATTTTTGTTTAAACATGGAAATATTAACAAGACCATAGGATAAGAGGGGTATAATTCTACACAATTCCCACCACCAGAACTCAGTATCCAATCCTCTTCCTTGGTATCTTTTCTATTCTTTATCCCTCTGGGAGTATAGACCCAGGGTCATTATGGGGTGCAGAAGGTGAGAGGTCTGGCTTCTGTACTTGCTTCCCCACTGGACATGGGTATTGGCAGGTTGATCCATACTCCCAGCCTGTCTCTCTCTTTCCCTAGTGGGGCAGGGATCTGGGGAGGTGGGGAATTGTTTTGTTTGTTTGTTTGTTTGTTTGTTTGAGTCTTCTCATTTTCAGAGGCACTGAGTTTCATGATGCCAGCACTTCCTATGTTTTAAAAACAGTATTATTATAAAACATTTCAATATATGAAAAAATTACAACATAGCCTTCAGGTGTGTGCTGTCAAGATTAAATGGCTTTGCATGTTGCCATGTTTATCAAGAGCTATATATATATATATATATATATATATATATATATATATCTTTTTAAGTTTTCTTTATTGGGGGGATTAATGGTTTACAGTCAACAGTAAAATATAGTAGTTTGTACATATGTAACATTTCTCAGTTTTCCATATAACAATTCAACCCTGTAGGTCCTTCTCTGCCATAATGTTCCAAGACCTGAACCCTCCCTCCAACTCCAGAGTCTTTTACTTTGGTGCAATATACCAAACCCAGTCCAAGTTCTGTTTTGTGCTTTATTATTTTTCAGCTTCTCCCTTTTTATTATTAGTAATTTAATACTGATAGACAAGATTGTGGAATAAGAGGGGCACAATTCACACAACTCCCACACCAGTGGGAGTTGTGTGAATATCCCATCCCCTCCACTGGAAGTTTCCCCATTCTTTATCCCCATGATCAGTGACTGATTGATAAGGAATGGTGGGGGGATGTACAAAGACTGATCTGCTTTCCTTCAGGGAGATTAGCTCTGTGATGTTTATGTTTCAGAGCTTCTCACCAGATTAGATTAAATCTAATCTCCAACTGAGAATACATCAGTCTGGCTTTTTCTCCCACTCTACTTTCCTCCCTCTGTCACCTGAGAGTTCTCCCTCAGTAAGCACCTCTGTCTTAAGTACTCCTTAGGGAAGCAGACCTAAGACAAGCACCCCTTAGTGGTGAAGCTGCTGGGTCTCGGATTTGCTCATCTTAACACTTTACTAAGTATTTCCAAATTGCTCTCCAAAGCAGGTGTACCAATTTACCTTCCTACGAGCAGTTTATAAACACTGCTCCCCACCCCCATACACTTTCATAAATACTGGTGTTACAGGCTAATTTTGTCAATTTTATTGGTTTAGAATGCTAGCTAATTGTTTTAATTCATATTTCCATGCTTACTTAGTGATGTTCAAAATCCTTTTTAAAATATCTTCTTCATTGAACATTCAATTTTCTTCCTCTATGACTTGCCTGTTGATATCTTCTTCCTATTTTCTATTGCTTTGATACTTTCAGTAAATTGATTTAATATTTTTCTCGATTGGTATTATAGGTTACAAGTATGTTTTCCGTCATGACCTTAACAAATGTATTCCTTCTTGTCATTAATTTTAAAGAAATAAGAGTAGGGCGTGTTAAGCACAGGTGATGCAAAGCGCAAGGACGGGCATAAGGATGCCAGTTCGAGCCTCCAGCTCCCCACCTGCAGAGGAGTCACTTCACAAGCGGTGAAGCAGGTCTGCAGGTGTCTATCTTGCTCTCCCCCTCCTCTCTCCATTTCTCTCTGTCTTATCCAACAACACTGACATCAATAACTACAAAAATAAAAACAAGGGCAACAAAAGGGAATAAATAAATATTTTTTAAAAAAGAAATGAGTCATCACTGCTTTTCTTTACCATTTGTATCCTTTCTATATTTATTTCTACTTTAAGGTCCTAAAGTTATTTTTATCTGTATTCATAGTAAAGCTTTGTAATCTAATTTTTTGCATCTAGTACATTAATCAATCTAGAGCTCATTTTGTGAGTGGCATAAAGAAGGATCTATTTTTCTCTTTTTTAAGGGGATGCTTAATTGTCCTAACACCACCAATTAACTAGACCATCTTTATCCTTACTATGCCTCAGATTCTCATATACACTGTATTTGGATCTGTTCCTATGAATTGCTATCTGTTTTTCTACCCCAGGAACCAAGAAAAGTTGTTTTAGTTGTTAGAGTGTTAGAGTATTCATTGATATCTTAAAGGGTGAGGTTCTTCTCCTCCTCTTCCTTAAAAAAATATTTTGCTCACAATAAGGTACTTAATCAAATATTCTCTACTAAACCTAGACACCCTCCTTACCTACTCCCTATTTCATTTACCTTAATTACTCTAAGTCCAAACACGTCAGATAAATTAAGTACTACAAAAGCTGGATAAGGGCAAGAGACTGGCTCACTTTAATGATGGCCCTTTTGGCCACTACCAGGCCACCCCATTATCTGGGGCCCTAGTCAGGGAATCTTTAGATTCCCATATAGACATGATGGGCCTAGAACGTTAAAAGATCCCTCTCTCCATCTTAACTGGTCATCTCCATCAGGAACAACATCATAAACCCTCTTGTGGACCTCTACAGGACACTGTCCTCAATGTAGAACAAAAGTGATAGAAATTGCCCCACTCTCCAGAGGAGGATGGGTCAACATACTCTGCCACTGAAGGAAGTCAGGTCCTGAAATGAGTGCAGCCTAGAATGTTCCTACCTATGAAACATGGAATGGAATGCAAGCTCAGACTGATAGGGATGCAGAGGTTACACAGGCTCCTGTGCTAAATATGAATAGACATGGGCCCAAGATTAGATTGATGAATTTTACAGTTAATAGTATCTATATACCTTTTCCAAATTTGAGGGTTTCTCTCGGCCCTTATCCAGCTTTCTAGTCCTATCCTCAATTCTGACACCATCTTCCCAGGCAATACTCCTAGGCCACCTGCATGTTAGCTGTTGTGATGAGTAAAAAATTAGAATATACCTAAGATAAACTTCCTAGCTCTTTCCAACATGAAGACCCCAACTTTCATCTGCTATACTTTCATCTTTTTAAATAAATTTAATTTTTTGTTATCTTTTATTTTGTTTACTGGATAGAGACAGCCAGAAATCATGAGGGAAGTGGGTGATAGAGAGGAAGTGACAGAGACACCTGCAACACTGCATCACTACTTGCAAAGCATTCCCCCTGCAGGTAGGAACTAGGGGCTCAAACCTGGAATCTTGTGCACTGTAACATGTGCTCAACCAGGAGTGCCACCACCTGGCCCCTACTTTTATCGTTAAGTTTCTGATTATTAAACAAATTGTTCTGCTTTATATCTTAATGCTTTTCAGCCACTAAGTTGCAGAGGCTTCCATTATACCAACCTGACCTCCCTAGGCAGATGGAACCCCACTTCCCAAGAGCTCTACCCCACTAGGGAAAGATAGAAGCAGGCTGGGGGTATGGAATGACCTGTCAATGCCCATGTCTAGCGGAGAAGCAATTACAGAAGTCAGACCTCCTACCTTCTGCAACCTATAAAGATCTTTGGTCCACACTCCCAGAAGGATAAAGAACAGGGAAACTTCCAATGGAGGGGATATGGAACTCTGGTGGTAGGAATTGTATGTAATTGTACCTCTCTTATACCACAATCTTGTCAGACATGACTAAATCACTAATAAAAATTATTTTAAAAACATTAAAAGCAATAAAAATGCTTATTCTTTATCATTCCATATACATTTTTGGATAACCTTGTAAAATTGCAGGGAAAACTCTGTTGAATTATTTATTAAAATTAATATTTTTAGACTAAATTGGAGGAGGAGGACTCACCAGTGGGCCTTTTTTTTTTTTGGATCCAGAGTTATTGCTGGGGCTTGGAGCCTGCACCATGAGTCCACTGCTCCTGGAGGCTATTTTTGTTGCCTTTGTTTTTGTTGATGGATAGGACAGAGAGAAATTGAGAGAGGAAGGAAGACAGAGAGGGGGACAGAAAGACAGACACCTGTAGAATTGCTTCACTGCCTGTAAAGTGAACCCCCCCACAGGTGGGGAGTGGGGGACTCAAACTGGGCTTGCGCTTTGCACTATGTGCGCTTAACCTATTACACTACCACCTAGCCCCTAGTGGGGCTTCTTATCCATGAACACAACTTGTTTCTTTCCAGACTCTCCATTATTTTCCTTCTTTGCATTGTATACTCAAGTAGGAGACTATCTAGTAAAATATACCTCCAAATCCTTTATTTTTCAATGCCCAGCTGAATGCTTCCTCCTCCAGGAAGTCCTTGGTGAAAAATTCTGCCCCTCCATGATCTCTCTCCTTTTGACTACCTCCATACCTCCATCCCCTTCTTGGTACCACATTTCTAGGTCACTCAAGTCACTAGAATTGAGAGGGAACCACTTCCTACACTTGGCACCTCCACCTAATCTCAGTTTATGAACAAGAGGGGGCTGCTTTACCTCTCTTTATATCTGAGGCACCCAGCTCATAAGGAACTGAACAGACTCTGATGATTGGTCCTTAAGAATTAGAAGTGTAATAACTTCTTCCTCATAGAAAACAACTATTGAACAGTTCAGGCAGTTTGGAAATGGGAGTAGGGTGGGGTAGAGCTAGAACAGAGTCTGGAGTTTTAGAAGAAACATACCTGGGCCACCTAGCTTTACATCTTCCACGTGGCAGATTAGTTTCTCTGAGGGTGTTTGGCCATCTGGAAGATGGAAATAGTGTTAGCAGCCTCACAGGACTGCTGTGGTTATTAGTGAGGATTATTAACAGGCAATGTAGCCAGGAATTTTCATTCTGGCCCCACATTCTGTCTGAGGGAAGTGCAGAAATGGAGCCTCTTTCATCAGGCTGAGAAGCTCCTGGAGGTCATTTTCAGGTTCAAGAAAACTCAGACATCTTCCTCAGCTGTCTGAGCCACTGACTTCAATGGATGCAGCTGGACTCTGCCCACACTGATACCAACTCCTGGACTCCTGCTGCTGTCCCCTCTCCCAATCAGAAGTGTGTCCTCAGCACCCAGTTACTTGAAAAGGTACTTGAACTTTGCTTCCCTGCCGAACTTTGAGCACCCAAGAAACTCTTTGGCCCCTGAGGCAACTGATCCCCAGAAATTCTTCTTCATGTGTTTCTCCTCTAAGGGTGTCTTCCTTGCAAAAGACATCTCCAGACCAGGCAGTGTCCAGCTGGAGGCTGTGCACTAGCTTTAAGAACCACCTGTACTTCTTGGAAATGAGGATTTGGGGTCTGTGGGAAGACTCCTAGTAAAACATGGACTTTGGGGATGTCAAACCTGGGATCTGATCTTAAGCACATTTATCTCTTTAAGACTCAGCCTCCCCACATTAAAAAATTGGGTGTATGTCCCCTAAGTTCATAGCTGTATATTTGCTGAGTGGTCAGAAAATTCATGATGCAGCTATTCACAGAAAAACAGAAAGAATGGGTTGGGCAGTGGTGCACCTGGTTAAGTGTACAATTACTATATGCAAGCACCCAGGTTTGAGCCCTACACCCCACCTGCAGGGGAAAGGGAAGCTTCAGGAGTAGTGAAGCAAGTACTGAAGGTGTCCGTTTCTCTCCTTTTAAAAATATTTTTTAATTATTTATTCACTGGGTAGAGACAGCCAGATATCAAGAGGGAAAGGGGTGATAGGGAGAGAGATATAAAGACACCTGCAACACTGCTTCACCACTCCCAAAGGTTTCCCCCTGTAGGTGGAGGCTGGGGATCAAACCTGAGTCTTTGTACATTGTAACATGTGCACCCAACCAGGTGCGCCACCACCTGATCCTGTTTCTCTCCTTCTCTGTCTCTACTACTCCTCCTCTCAATTTCTCCTTGTCCTTTCAAATACACGGGGAAGAATGGCTGTTAGATACTATAGATTTGTTGTGTAGGCACTGAGTCTCAGAAATAACCCTTGTGGTAACAAAGAGTAAGAAAAGAAAAAACAGTAAAATACATCATGACTATTCCGACAACCCAATACAGTAGTTGAAGAGTAGAAGAAGCCTAAATGTCTATGGATTGGCTAACAAAGTTAAGGAATATATATTCCATGGAACACTAATTTCAAAAAAAGATATTGTGCTTTTTGTGACAAAATGGGTGAAACTGGAGGTGATTATGCTTAGAAAAATAAGAGGTAAAAGAAAACTATCTGATGGTTTCCCTCATAAGTGGAATATAGAGAATTAAAATATATGAACTTGAGAGAGAGAGAGAGATATACAATAGCAAAATCCCAGAAGTAAATAAACTGTCTCTATGACTTTGTGAAAACTAGGCTAATTATCCTTGTAAGGGTGGGGCACAGAACTTTGGTGGTAGGTGTGCTATGGAGCTATACCCTGTAGTAATCTTATAAATCACTCTTAATCACACATTTTAAAAATGGGTTGGAAAATAGCTTAGGTGCATGAATCTGACCTCCTGGGCCTAGTCAGAAGAGATCAGAGAAAGAACTGTGTGGAAAGTACATAGCAGGTACTCAGCATAAGATTGTTCCTTTCCCCCAGGAAATATTAATGAGAGAGAGAGAGAGAAAGAGAGAGGGGGGAGAGGGAGAGGGGGAAGGGGGAGGGAGGAGATGGGGAGGGAGAAGGAGAGGGAGAGTGGGAGGGAGAAGGAGAGGGGGAGGGAGAAGGAGAGGGGGAGGGGGAGGGAGGAGAGGGGGAGGAAGAGATGGAGAGAGAGAGGAAAAAAATCACAAGCAAAGATGAGGCAGAATTTATTCTCATTGTGGGTAAGTTGAAGACGCAGGATGAAGACCACAGAGAGACAGATCCCTGGGACCCCCTAAGATACCTCATGGTGGGGGTAGAGGCCACATTTTTTCAAGTGCCCAGCCCACCACGTCCCTCTGACCATGAGGATCCAGAGCCCAGAACTAGATGAGAGGCGGATGGAAGGGGAGGAAGACAGGATCCTCCCTGGATTGTGTCCTGACCATGTTTCCGACTTCCATAGGAAGGAAGAACAGTTCGGCTATATAGTAATATAGTATATAGAAGTGCAGAGAGCTGGCTGTGGCACCTGGCAGGGCTGAGACTCCCCAAATTATTGCAGGAGGGAAAGGGGGCTCAATGCTGGTGTCTCGCAGAACAGCTGTGCTGGCTACAGGAAGGAATGGGCAGGGAGTGGACACTGGACTTGCCCTTCTCAGGATTTGTGGAAGGGGTACCCACATCCTGCTTATTGGGCTTCCTTGGACCCTGTTTGCCAAACTTCCCCTGGGATGGGGCTTTCTCACCCTGGGTGCTTTTTATGTGCTTTGAAGACCATTTTTGCATTGTCAGGAGTGAGGAAAAAAAATATTCTGACATGATAGAAAAAGCTATTTACATACCCTAGTGGGCCATAAGTAGGACATCAGTCTCTGGGGAGAAATTAACTCCCTGAGCCTCTTCTAACCCACAGCTGTTCAAGTGGGGAGGTGTGTGGGGGTAAGAGCCCTGGGATGGGAGGCAGGAGACCTCAGTTGGCAGACTTGGGAATTTGACCTGGGACAAGGCACTCCTGCTGTCTAGACCTTGGTCTTCCCAAGGTACAGTAGGAGTTGATTTGGGCTGAAGAGCTAAGATCATCTAGTCCCTGATCCTAGGCATGGGGTGGGGGCAGGCCAGGGCTGGGCAGTGAGAGGTTGGCAAGGGGACTTCCTATTGAGGGGCCCTGGGCTGTGGAGGGGCATCAGAAACTGTAGGGAAGTTGGTGGCCCCTGGCCAGGCAGCCAAGTCCAACTGAGGGCATCTTGTGCACACTGCAATGATGCCCATTAGGAAGGTAGCCAGGGGGCTGACCGGAAACCCTGTTTTCCTGTTGAAGGGGTGGTGGGAGCCAGGCGTCACTGCAGGTGACCCTCCCACCAGTGAGAGGGAGGGGCTAGGACCTGAGATAGAGCTGGGATGGGCTCACCCGGGCCGAGTGTGGGTGGTCTGGTGCTGGTGTGGTTCACAAGTGGCCCCTGGCTCTGGCCTCCAGGGGTAGGAGCAGGTGGGAGCACCAATGGGTGCTGGGACTTGGGCGCACACTCCACGGGTAGAGTCACTGGCTGTGGTACCCACCCTCATTCATGATGTGTGGTCTAGCACATGCACCCCTGGCCCCGATGGGCACGCACATTCATGCTGAGGGCCTTTGGGTGAAGCCACATGAGTAGTACCCATGACCTCATGGGAACATATCCTATAGCACATGAGCTGGTGCGTGCATACAAGTACATAGACATGTGCACACACATGCATACACAGAGGCAGATGGACGGCTCATCCATTGGGCTCAGTGGCACTGAGAAAGATGTCCATCTGCTCTGGGGCAAGTGACCCCACTGTGCCAGTCACCTAAAACCTTGTCTCAGTCCCTCTGACCCTTGATAACCTAAGGCCCTGCAGTGAAGCCTCTGGCCTCCCTGGGGCCTGCAAGGAAAGGCAGAGACCTAGGGCTGCAGCAAGCAGAGCCAGTCTGACACATCTTCACATGACTGCAGTGCTCATCTGGGTCAGAGGTGCCTGCGGGGTCCCTGTGTGCTGGTCAGCTGGGCCCTCATGGTTTGGATGCTGCCCAGGATCTTCTTCTGGTGCCCCATGAGGGTGATGCCTAGGGCTCGAACATCCCTGTGAAGGAAGGTGGTGTGGGGACAGGGTCGAGCCCATCACCTGCGCCAGCTGGCCTGGGTGTCCCACCCCCTCCTGCCCCTACCCCATGGGGATCCCTTCCACGTACTGAGCATTCATTCGCAGCACCATGCCCAGAGAAGAGTATCCTCCTGCAGCAAAGTGGTCCCGGTATCGACCCATGCGGATGGAGTCCAGCCAGTCCCCCACGGTGAGGCCTCCACCACCACCCCCACGGAGGTCAAAGCAGCTCCTTGCAAAGGCTGGAGGTGGGCACCTAAGACACAGGAATCTTTAGCCAGTGGCCAGCCGGGGCCTCTGCCTTCCTTGGAAAGCCTTACAGTAGCCACCTTCCACCTCTGTACATGATCAACAATGGGCAAGGAAGAAGAAACTAAATGCCAGGTCCTGAAGGAGAAGGCTGAGGAAGACCCATCCTCTCAGGTCAGGGACCCATGCAGATTAGGGGCCCAGGAAGTTCTGGGGGCAGGAGTTCAGGCAGCTCAGGGGTCAGGGGTCCAGTTAAGCTGGGGGTCAGTGTCCCTAGCAGACCAGAGGTCAGAGACTCAAGCTGATCCAGGGGTGAGAATACAGGCTCTATTGTGGGCCTTGTCTGGGGCAATGCAGGGCCCTGGCACCATGTACCTGCTGACAGTGGCTGTGGCCCTGAGACTCTCAGGACTTCGAATGAGAGCATCAAGGACGCTGACTATCTGGGAAAAGCGAGGCCGCTGAGCCCGGTCTTTGTGCCAGCAGTCGAGCATGAGCTGGTGCAGGGCACGAGGACAACCCATGGGTGCAGGCAGGCGGTAGCCCTCCTCCACAGAGCTGATGACCTGTGGGAGGAACACAGCTGGACTGGAGACCGCCCCTCCCCCCAAAATGTCCCACATCCCCTCCCAGTCAGGGACCCACACTCACATCACGGTTGGTCATGTTCCAGTAGGGCCTCTCTCCATAGGCCAGCACCTCCCACATGACCACGCCAAAGCTCCACACATCGCTGGCAGAGGAGAAGGTTCGGAAGGCGATGGCCTCGGGGGCTGTCCAGCGGATGGGGATCTTCCCTCCCTGCCACAGACACAAGAGGGTTGAGGGCTTCTCCTAGCAGGAGACAGGGAGCTGAACATTGTTCCATCCACTGGCTTCAAGAAAAGTGGAGCAGTTTTGTACTGTCTCTCCTTCTCTCTCTCTGCCTCTTTCTCTCTTTCTCTATCTTGGACCATCTCTTTCTACCTGATATTGAAAGAGAAAAAAAAAAGAGTCTGCCAGGAGTGGTAGAATTATGTAGGGCAAAAATCCCTGGTGGTGGTAACAGTAATAATAATAATGATACCACCAACAACAAAAATCTCCCAGTGACTGAGTAGTGGGGGACCCAGTCCTAGCATGCCCCAAGTCAGCCAGTGATAGAAGGCAGGCAAGGTTGTGCTCATTTCCCAGGAAGGAAAAACTGAGACACAGAGAAGAGGCTGAACTTGCAAGCACCTCTGCAATTGCCCACTTTACTAAAGACATGTGCCCCCTACGTGTCCTGTCCCTCCCCAGCCTGTTGGAAAGGGCTAGGCTACATACTGTGGTGGTGTAGGCAGCATCAGGATCATCCTCCAGCACCCGAGAGAGTCCGAAGTCTGACACCTTGCAAACCATGTTGCCATCCACCAGGACATTGCGGGCAGCCAAGTCACGGTGGATGTAGCCCAGATCTGAGAGGTAGCGCATGCCGGCACCCACTCCCCGAAGCATGCCCACCAGCTGCATGATGGTGAACTGTCCATCATGGGTCTGCAGAGCAACGGACAAGCGAGGCTTCAGGAAGGTGCTCCTCAGTGCACATGGTGCTTCACTGTGTATGAAGCTCACTGGTTGTCCTCCGGGTCTCCTGTACACTCAGAGCAACTCTGGGTGGTGGATAGGGCAGAGCTGAATGTTTATCCCTTTTGCAGGAGAAGTGGAGGACTACAGATATTAAGCTCTGTGCCAAAGAACAGCCAGCAAATAACCACATAGCTGGGGCTGGTATTCTCATGATTTTCAGAAGCCCAGGGCAGGGCAGCAGGATGGACTCCCAGGACCCCACAGGATGGGGCTGGAAGGCAGTATAATGGGCTGACCTTTCAGACCCTTCCCACATGTTCCTCCCTCTTTCAAGGTCCACTGGGTCCAAGGTCTGTGGGTGTGTGGAGTTCTTATGGCATGTCCCAGTACCCCCAACAGACCTGTCCATGAGGAAGGGCTAGGGAGGGCACGTACCCTCAGGAAGGCATCCAGGGAGCCATTCTCCATGTACTCAGTCACAATCATTGCCAGGTGGCCTGTGGAGTTGGCAAGAGACCCTCTCAGTGGGAGAATCAAGGCTATTGAGTAGAGAACTCAGAAACATTCCCACCCCCATGATCAGGCAGGAGCTGGGGTAGAACCTAGGGGCCAGGAGGCCAGGGAGCTAGAGGTCTGGGGGCCAAAGGGACCAGGGGCTAGGGGGGTAAAGGGCCTGTGGTTTAGGGGCAAGGGGCCAGGAGGCCAGGGGACAAGCAGCAGGGTAAAGACAGGGTGGGGCAGGAGGAGGGTGATCTAGGGAGCAGATCCAGAGTCCTTTCAAGCTGAGTTGCCCTTGCCTGATACTTACCACGGGTGACAACTCCCTCAAGGCGGATGACATTGGGGTGGTCAAACTGGCCCATGATGGATGCCTCGCTCAGAAAGTCCTGCCGCTGCCTTTCTGTGTAGCCAGCTTTGAGGGCCTTGATGGCCACGGGCACATCCCGTTGCCCAGGAACCCTCAGTCGCCCATAGCAGACTTCCCCAGACTCCCCTGGGGGCCAAGCAGGGCAGGAGACAGAAGCTGGTGGGAGCCTCTGCTCCTCACCAGGGACTCTCGCACACCTCAAGCCTTACACACTTGTATGCATCACAGACTTCGCATGCCAGGCTAAGGGTTCCCCTTTCCCTCTGCTCAAGGTGTCCCTCCACCCATACACCCCATAGCACTGTCCCCACTGCATGTCCTCTGAGGCTCACCAGAGCCGATGATCTTCTCAATATGAATCCTGGAGGCTTCGATCTCTCGGGTCACACTGCAGCCTGCCCTGCCTGGCTCCTCATAGTTGTGAGGTTCGGCATAGAACTGGGGCTCTGGGATCTTCCCTGGGGGGTGATGTAGGGGCAGGAAGACGGGTGGAGGTGCTGAAGAGACAGAGGAGAAGGGACTTAGAGGGGCACAGGTGGGTATTCTTTTCTAGCACCCCAGGACTAATGGGGTGTAGAGAGAAGAATCTCTGGGAATCTCAGGGTGGCAGCCAGCAGCAAGCACCTAACACAGCACTGGGGCCCCTACACAATATGTCTGAGGCTTCCAGGGGGACTTTGGGGGTCTCCAAGGGAGTCCCAAAGAATGTCATTTTCTGAGTTCACTTCTGGAGCCCTCAAGATCTTGCTAAATTTTATATGGGATAGCAATGTAGCCAAATAAGACTTCTTTGTAAGTGCCAACTTAGAGATTGATTGAACTTGGTTCTCTGCAAGATGCTAAGAAAGATTCTAAGGCTGCCTTTCAGGCTCAGAGGAAATCAGTACAGTAGTAGGATACCAGTGTCTATTATGACCTGAAAATAGGATGTGGAGGCAGGACATTCCCATATTTACACTACATTCTAGGCTTTCTGCAGGGTTCTGAAAAACTTCTGGGTAGAGAAGTCCCCTTCCAAAGCATGTAAATCCCTTGAAATTGTACCTGAAGCTGTATGTGAATACATGTATTTATGCATTCCTCATTACATTGCATGAGGGAGGATCTCTACCTGGGGGAGGGTCTCTAGCATCCTTGGTGGGGTCTTTGAACTCAAGAAAGGTGACAACACTGTACCCTCAAGGCCCCTGGTAAACACACTGCTGTCTGTCACTGGGACTCTATTCTTTTCTCCTTCCCACATGTCCACCCAAACCAGTACAGCCTCTATGTGGTCTGTTGTTTCCCCCAGGCCCATGGACTCAGTACTTACCCTGTCCATTCTGGTAGTGCATCTTCTCCTCATCCGAGTCCTGGAATGCCTTGCTGTAGCCACAGTGCCTGTGGAGGATGGCATGGCTCTGGCTGAGGCCCAGGTCACCCCTAGTCCAGCCCTGAGCTCAATCAGCACTCCTCTTGTATATTTATCTCCCTTCTTCAGGTCAGCTTCAGGTACCCAGTCCTCTGCCCAGGCTTTCCATCCACCTGAAGTGGTATGCTTGACATTTACAAAGCATTTTACAATTTACAGTCACATTTACATAGCCTACACAGCCAAGTCTATGGTGCTATCAGTCCCAATTAATAGGAAACCTCTAGTGGAGGGGCTGAGAGTGAAGCCAGTTCTGCTGTGTGACCTTGGGAGGCCCTGCCTTTCCTGGACCTAAGTTTTTCTATCTACTGCATGGTTCTTCCAATTCTCAAGATCTGGGATCCAGAGCCCACAGAGAAGACAGAGACCTTCCCACCCTTCCTCTGGGATGCAGTGGGAGAGGGGAGAGTGACTGAGAACATGGCCTTCAGTTTTGCCAGACCTGGGTGCACTGTCCTGCTGATGTGTGTGTGTGTGTGGGGGGGGGCAGTGAGCTTGAGTCCTCTAGTCTTTAGAGTCTGCTTAGAGAGGAAGGCTGGCAAAAATGGGAAATGATGGATCAGGTGGATGCATGGGAAACAGAGGCTGGTTAGAGCAGGAAGGCATGGAAGACATGACCCAAAAATCAAAGAACTGGTGTATCTGTACATGTGAGTTCAATCCAGGGCATGGAGAACCTCTGACGTAGAGGGGAAGGGTTGGGGGGCAGATGGAAGATACAGTGCTCCAGATGGGAGCCAGGAACACTTACCTCTTCTTGCAGATGAGCAGGACCAGAAGCACAACCAGGCCTGTAATGAGTGTCAGGCAGATCCAGACAATGGTCCGGGTGTCATAGTGGGGCCCTGGAGGGGGCAATCTCTCAGTCCTGGCCTCAGGTCCAGGGAGCTGTTGGTCATCCCAGGACTGGACAGGCTGTCTCCTTAGTCAGGAGTCATCCTGGAGTCAGGGCACAAGCTACTTCCTCAGCCCCCACCCTCCTCTCTGAGAAGCTTCTCCTTCAACACCTTCCCTCCATCTCCACTGTTAGGCTTCCCAGCTGGGTAGCACCACTTTCGGTGGCTATTTGACCTAGTGAGAGTCACTTAACTGTTTCAAACTTCAGTTTTCTCAAACAAATATCTGCCCTGCCTGTTATTTATTTTTTTAAGATTTTTAAAATATTTATTTATTCCCTTTTGTTGCCCTTGTTGTTGTAGTTATTATTATTATTGATGTCATTGTTGTTGAATAGGACAGATAAAAATGGAGAGAAGAGGGGAAGACAGAGAGAGGGAAAGAAAGATAGACACCTGCAGACCTGCTTCACCGCTTGTGAATCGACCCCCGCTGCAGGTGGGGAGCTGGGGGCTGGAACCATGATCCTTATGCCGGTCCTTGCACTTTGCGCCATGTGCACTTAATCCACTGTGCTACCGCCTGACTCCCACTTCTGGTTATTTCTTTTCTTTTCTCTTTTTTTTTTCTTTTTTACCAGAGCACTATTCATCTCTGGCTTATGGTGGTGCGGGGGATTGAACCTGGGACTCTGGAGCCTCAGGCATGAGAATCTGCTTGCGTAGCATTATGCTATCTACCCTCCACCCCTGTTATTATTTTCTTATATATTTCTCTGCCACCAGGGTTATCATTGGAAGGTTCCGTGCTTGCACTGTTCCTAGTGGCCTTTTTCCACCCTTTCTTTACTAATAAAGACAGAAAAAAATAGTAAAGAAGAGGAGGGAGACAGAGACACACATGCAGCATTGCCCCACTAGTCATGAAACTTTCCCCTGCAGGTGGAGACTGGAGGCTTGAACTCAGATCTCAAACATGGTAATCTGTGCTCTCTACCAGATACATCACTACTCAGCCCCTTGCTTGTGCCCTAGGAGTTGACACAATAGATAAGGTGTTGGACTTTTAAGCATGAGGTCCCAAGTTTGACCCCCTTCTTCACATATGACAAAGTAATGCTCTGGTCCACGCTCTCTTGTTCATAAACAAATATTTTTTAAACACCACTTATTTATCAAAAGGTATTGTGACTCCTACAAGTCACACTGACACTCAGGAAAAGCCACTGAGTGGTGGGCTGCTTTGGGTCCTGCCACTTCGGGGGAGTAATTTTCCTCCTCTGAGCCCAGGCCTTTAAACCAGTGGAGACACTGATCCAGCACCTGCTGGCTCCCTCCTCAGACCTTTGGACCCTCCAGGCCTGGCCCAACCCAGCGTCCTCGCCCGGCTCACCCCCTTCACTCACGGGATTTCCCGGTCTCCACCTCCATTGCCTGGCTGAAGCGGCCGCAGCCCGCAGAGGTGCGAGCTCGGACCTGGAACACGTAGCGGGTGCCTGGCTTGAGGCCTGAAACCGTGGCTCTGGTGGTGACAGCCTTGAGAGTGGAGTAACTCTGCATCTCCTTGTCCTGCCCAAGGAGGGGTGGTCAATTCAGGCCTTGCCCACAGCCCGCCCCCTTCCTGCCTGCCCATGGCTGTACCTTCTCGTAGTACTTGATCTCGTACTCCAGGATGATGCCATTGGGCTGCTCAGGCTCCTGCCACAGCAGGGAGACGCTGGTCTGACCTGCATGCTCCTGGCGGATGACCACCACCTGGGATGGTGCTGAGGGAGGTTAGCCTTGGTCAGATGAGGGCTGCGTGAGGCCGCTGGTTTCTGCCCCGCCCCTTCCCAGGTGCCATCCTCCAACCTTTCTTTAGCCCTCCTTGCTAACTGCCCTGACCGAGCCCTAGAAAAGCCAGCAAACGGGGCTCCCTAGGAAACAACTGGCTGCTTTCCTGGGCAGTCACTTGGGTGGCACTGCCTGGCTCTGGTCTGAGGTGCTAGAGTTGGCTCAGATAGTCCCAGCTTTATCTGCTTCCTCCTCTTCCTCTCTGGTCCATCCACCAGGAGAACAGGACCCCAGGACATCCAAGCAGCTGCTTGTCTACTTTGGTGGACACCTGGTGTGGAACAACTGCTCAGGGATGCTTGAGGAATGAAGGAGGGAGAAAAAAGGGAGAAGGGAAAGAGGAAGAAACCTGGCCTTTGATGCCAATACCTGACCTGATTGGGGATCACTGAGCATGTATGTTCTCACCAGCACTCAAGGTCACTCATTCATCCCTCTCAGGTGCATGTACCCACTCTCCTACCTCCAGCACAATAATGCTCCCCATGCCAGTCTGCTGGGGCAGATCAGACACAGCCACAACCAAACAGAGCAACTGCCCAAAGAGCTGCAGCCCTGTAGCCTGTGGACCTCCTCATCCCCAAGTGCTAGCTCCCTGACCTGAAATGCCAGTTTTGGCTTTATATGGGGCATCCTATCTCCCTTGCACAGCTGGGAACTCCTTCCCCCACCAAAGGCAGAGAGCACATACAGTAGGTGCCCAATAAATGGTGCTGGAAGACTGTGCCATAAAAAACCAAGAGAAGAACCCAGAGTTAAGTTGGAGGAAGTGGTGTGAGGGTAAGCTCACCAAGACAGACCCCAAAGAACTTATGGTCTGTTGAGGGAGATAGTCAGTCAGAAGGCATAGTAGTGCGTGATTCTAGGATGGCTAAGCACAGTGGATGACATCAAGGAGGTTGTGATGGGAGGGCACTCCAAGAGGTGACAGGAAGAGCAAAAAATAGGGTTGTTTCATGTAGATGGTCAGGGTGTCTCCCCAACACTGAGACAGAAGTGCTAGTTCAGCTGAGGACTGAAGGCCCTAGTGTGTTCACAGAAAGGAGCACACTGTCCTCAGAGAAAAACAAAACAAAGCCACGGCTTGGGGTGGGTGGCTTAGAGCATTCAAGGACAGGCACTAAGGGTGGTGAGACTGAGGAGAGTAGACCAGGTCAGAGAAAATAGGGTGAACCTGGAGAGTGGCTAATGGGGGTCACACAGGTCCATTTGGGCCCCAAGAGGGCCTAAATTGTGTATGAGCCCAGGATAACACTTAGGAGTTTAAATAAGACTGGTAAGTGTTTTCAAAGCTCATTCAGCATGTGGTATGCAGAAATAACCTAAGGACAGGGTGAGAGGGGCTCCTGTGATCGTCCAAGCAGCACATGATGACATAGATGGTGATATGGACTGGAATGTGTCCGTCCACACACACTTATGCTGAAGTCCTGACCACAGTAATAGATAGTAACTAGTGATGGGGCCTTAGGGTGTCGATTAGGTTGAGATGGGATTATGGGGGTGGTTCCTAAAAGGGTGTCTGATGAATGAGTCTCTAGGTTGGATGAAGCACTGACATAAGGAGGGGTGCCCTGGGCACAGAGATGGAAGCCTTCTGTTTCCTTTAAGAGGGTTCAAATCCCAATCTTGCCATTTTCTGTGCAGAGACATTGGGAGGTTCACTGAGCCTCAATTTTCCTCCTCTGTGATGTGGAGAGAACAGTCTGCTGGGCCACGTTTGTGGGGTACTGGGGAGAGACGAGGATGAGTAAACATGGGGGTCCTAGTCATGTGCCAGGGGGCTGTTCAGAGGGTGCAGCTTGGGGTGGGCTCTCAGATCAGGCTGTCATTCACAAATAGGTGCCACCATAATTTGGAGAGAAAGGTGTATGTATGTTTGTGTGTATGTGTTGGGGGGGTGGCAGTGGTTTGAATCTAGTCCAATAACTGGTTAGGGGCAGAGACATGGCTGTCATCCCACCCAGTGTGACCAAGTCCATAGCTGCAGTGGCAGCTGTTCTAGAAAATGATAATCATAGTGTCTTTTTAAAAATTTATTCCCTTTTTGTTGCCCTTATTGTTTTATTGTTGTAGTTATTATTGTTGTTGTCATTGATGTCATTGTTAGGTAGGACAGAGAGAAATAGAGGAGGAGAAGACAGAGGGGGGAGAGAGAGACACCTGCAGACCTGCTTCACCACCTGTGAAGCAACTCCCCTACAGGTGGGGAGCTGTGGGCTCGAACTGGGATCCCTACACTGGTCCTTGCACTTTGTGCCACGTGCACTTAACCCACTGAGCTACTGCCCAACTCCCCAGAGTGACTTTCTTTGTTAATGACATTCATTTAGCATGGGTCAGGTGCTGGGTCAACCATTTTTCTCTCTCTCATTTAAGTTTCATAATAGTACTGGAGGCAGGTACCATCAACCCCATTACATCAGGGAGGAAATAGAGGGAAATAGGGAAAGTTCTAGAACTTGGGCCTATAAAAGGTCATACTAGCCTGTTCTGTGCTTCCTAGCTCCCTTGTGCTCACAAGACATGATCTACCTTCCTGAGGGCATGATATGCTGGGGAGAAGGGCAGGCTCAGGAGAGGCAAGCACTTACTGGAAAGGCCAGGGCTTGGGGGGGATTGGGAAGGGTGACAAAAGGCCAGAGAAGCTGGGGATGGAGCATCACTGCCTACCTGCCTGGTTCGTGGTGATGTTGACCACAGCGGCACGGCGGGGCTCCGAACTCAGGTCAGACACGCCATTCACGGCCTCAATCCAGAAGGAGTAGTTCATGTGGGCCAGCAGGTTGGCCACCAGCAGGCTGGCCTGTACCAGACTGGTCTGCTGTGGCACAAAGCGGGTACCACCCCCGCACTTCTCACAGTGGCCCAGTGCCCAGGGGCAGCGGCGGCACACAGCATTGTAGGTGATGTCACTCCGGCCACCTGGGTCCAGTGGAGGGGCCCACTCCAGGGTCACAGATGTTCCATTCACACTGGAGATCAGATTCACAGGAGCTGAGGGTGGCCCTGGGGGCAGAGAATGACTGTGTGTGTGTGTGTGTGTGTGTGTGTGTGTGTGCGTGTGCGTGTGCGTGTTATTTGGGGCAGGTCTAGTGCCCCACCATCAGATGAGAGAAGGTCAGTGGCTCCCCCATGATACTAAGGGTTCTCTAAAGATTTCCCACTGCTGGATGTCTCCCAAGGGCAGAGGCAGTGTCTCTGTTATCAGATGGAGATCTATCAGGATCCACCCTCCACATGAGAGCACAAAGTTTGTCTTTCCCAAGTTTCCATCACAGTCTGGGGTGCTCATTGCAGCCATCTGGGTATAAAATACCTCTGTCACCTGCACCCCAAACCCTCCTCCTCAGCCTGCCCGTGCTGGAATGCATGTCAACTCCCACTGGACATCAGAGGCCCCAGGAAGCCAACAGGCACCTCGACAGCTGGGCTGAGCACACCACCCTCAACCCAGGACAGGAGCCACCCTCTAGGCAGCACACACACACTCTAGAGGGAGGAATGAGGGTTGAGGTGGGTCCCTTGGAGTGGAGATTCAATCCTGCCAGGAGGGCACAAGAAAGCTATGGAGATCCCTGAACCTCAGAATTCTACCTCTCAGCATCTCAAAGAGGAAAATCTATGGTACCCAAACTCTCTCCAACTTTGTGAAATCTATAGTGGTTATAGGGTGTGTGGCACAGAATTTGGACTAAGAGTGTAGCAACCTATATATAGCATATGTAGGTGTGAAATTATAACCCCCCATAATACCTTTTTTAAAAATTTATTATCTGTGTGAAGTGCTCCTCACCCCATTGCAAACACCCACAGCTGGTGGACAGAGTAGACTAAGCTGGCTATAGCCCCTCCCTTGCAGGGATAGCAGGATGAGAGCCCCTCCCACTCCCAGACCAGGGAAGGGAAGACAATGGAGGAGCCCCATCAGCAGAATGCCAAGACCTACAGGCAGAGCTGAGTCCCCTCAGGTACACAGAACATGAGTGGGCACCAGACCCCTCCAGGCCCATGCCTTCCTGCAGGGCAGATACACACACGCTAAGCTAATAGGCAGGTTTGACTGTATTCTACAGGGATGTATGAGTCCCCTAGGGCACACCCCCCTGAGATCTGTGATGTATGTGGCACAGGCATTCTCACATATACCCTCAGTCCCATAAACAGTATGTGGACCTCTTCTGCAGACCTCCCAGAGGACACACAATGAATTGAACACACACACACACACACACACACACACACGAAGATTCCAGCATCATCAAGCAGGCAGCCACATACACCCTTATGAATTAGGCACTGCATGAATTAGGCAATTCCCGTGGTCTGGGAGGTGGCGCAGCAGGTAAAGCATTGGACTCTCATGCTTGAGGTCCTGAGTTCAGTCCCCAGCAGCACATATACCAGAGTGATGTCTGGTTCTTTCTCTCTCTCCTCCTGTCTTTCTCATGAATAAAGAAATAAAATTAGGCAATTCTCAGTAGTCAGCCATCTGACCACTGAATGAAGGGTGATGGTGATCTATGGATTTATCAGATACTCCTGTGTCCCACCCCCTGCCAGTCCAGTTACCTGGACACTGGCTTCACTTCTGGGTCAGAGGATGAGCTAATCCACCCAGTGCTGGGAAGGGGATGAAGCCAGCCCTAGAGCAGAAAGCAGACCTAGTGAGAATAGCTAAAGACAGATGGCAGGTGACACATGACAAGAGGCTGGGAGCCCAGAGGGGTCAAGGCTACCAATGAGAGGTTAGAGTCACTCCAAACACTGGACTGGACCCTGGCCCTTGGCTCTGCCTCACTCCCAGAGAACCAACTTCCCGAGGCCTGTAAACTGAGCATGTGTCCTGGCCCAGTTTGGTCTCATGGGTGCTGGGTCTAAGGGTAATACTCACGGGTACAGGCAGAAGATGGAGGGTCCAGAGCTGCACGGTAGTAGCTGAGGTCACAGTGGCAGGCCTGGGCAGCAGGGGCTGCAGAGTGGCTGTGAGGTGGGCAGTGGGCGCAGAGTTGGTCCCCAGGGGCCGACTTGTAGAAGCCCAGCTCACATGCTGTGGAGGACAAAGCAACTGCAAGTGACCTGACCAGAGTACACTGGCAGGCCTTGGGAGACAGCTCTGACTATGGGTTGTTGGTAGGGGCCCATGGAGGGATAGACATGCAGACCTTCAGTATCACCTGACAATCTTCATTAGCAAACAGAGGGACTAAAGCACAGATAAGGCCTTGAATTAGCCAGAGTTTCCCAGCAAGTCAGAGGGCGGAATTAAGACTAAATCCCTGATACCTAACTCCCAACTCCAATAATAACCAAATAAAACAAAAGCCTGGGGATCCAGGGGGATCCAGACCCCAGGAACATGACTTTTGTGAGACATAAAATCTGGACAGGGACTGGAGGTGTGTGGAGAAAGAACACACTGGTAAAGTTGATAGTTGACGGTCCCAAACATAGGAAGTTCTGTAGTCACTTCTTCAAAGCGCACATTCCCAGCCCCAGCACAGCCAGTTGCTTGCCAGTGTCTGAGACAGGCTGTGGTTATCTGATTCACAAGCTCCCCATACAACGATGGCCACCCAAGGGTCACAGACTCCCAGCCCTCC
The DNA here is from genome assembly GCF_950295315.1 of Erinaceus europaeus. Classification (NCBI taxonomy): domain Eukaryota; kingdom Metazoa; phylum Chordata; class Mammalia; order Eulipotyphla; family Erinaceidae; genus Erinaceus; species Erinaceus europaeus. The sequence goes on from NC_080174.1 coordinate 37,248,293, forward strand.
TATGCACTGTGTCTCTGCTTCCACAACAGGGACTGAAGTGTCTCCTGGCTGACTCTTTCAAATCTTTGTGACCACTCCTTCATCTCTCCACTGGAGACCCAGGCAATTTCTGTTCATTAAGCCAGCACTGATGAGCACCTTACTCTGTGCCAGGCACTGCACACACAGCCACAAACAAGAGTCACATGCTCTCTGCCCTGCAGTAGCTGGCACAGTCACCCAGGCTTTCTAAGAAGGAAAGATGATGACATGGTAAAGTGTGTGTGGGGGTGTGGGGGGTGAAGCCACCTTCCAGGAGCAGGAGAAGCTATCTGAGTTATGGTCTAACAGGCAAGAATGAACCAGGCAGGCAGCATATGGGAGTACTCTGAGGTGAAGGTTCTCTGAAATACACTAGTCCTGTCACTCAGTTCTCAGTTAACTTTGGCCTAAACAATAATGCCTGATATTCAAAGCCTTCTCTGCTGCTTCCTTCAATATCACCTCTCATACCTCTTGAAGGACTGACCACTCCCTCACCTAGCTGGTTGTTTCTTGTCCCAGCGCTTTTGCATAAGCTGTGTCTGCTTCTTAAAGTGAATCTTCTTTGTTCACCTGATGAATTTTTAAAAACACTTTTTTTTTATTGCCACTAGGGTTGTTGCTGGGTCTCTGCTGGCACTATGAATCCACCACTTTTGGAGCCCATTTCTTTCTTTCTTTTCTATTTTACTAGATAGAACAGATAGAAATTGAAGAGGAGGAGGAGATAGAGAGGGAGAGAAAAAGATAGACACCTGGTGACCACTTCACATGTGAAGCGTCCCCCCTGCAGATGGGGAGATGGGACTTGAACCCGGGTCTTTGCACATATTAGTATGTGTGATCAACTGGATGTGCCACTGCTTGGCTCCTCCCTAATCTTTTAATTTTTAAAAATATCTTATTTACTCATTTATTTTGGACAGATACAGAGAGAAATTGAGGAGGAAAAAGAGAGGGAGGGAGGGAGACAGAGACACCTGTAGCATTGCTTCATTATTTGTAAAACTTCGACCACTGTGGGTGGCCTGAACCTGGATCCTTGTGCATAGTAATGTGTGTGCTGTACCAGGTATGCCACTACCGAATGCCTTGATGAAATTTTTAAAGATTCATTTTAACTATCCCTTCAATGAAGTCTTTCTTAACATCTACATGTAACACACACACACAGGGAGAGAGAGGGAGAAAGAGAGGGAGAGATAGATAGAGAGAGAGAGTGAGAGAGAGAATCAACCCTCTTTGGTTCTGCAGTCCCTGCTATTTCATGCCCTATAACACAATGGTTGAGCTTATCTGTCTGTCTGACTCTCTTTTTACACTGGAAAGAGATCCGTATGAAGGTCAGTGCAGGCTTATTCGCCTCAATGTTCCAAATGTCTGGCCCAGGGCAGAAGCTGAGAATGCTGGTGGAAGTCTACAAACTGAGCTCATCCTGCCACTATCTGCTGGGGAGACAGAGAGAGAGAGAGAGAGAGAGAGAGAGAGAGAGAGGGGGGCAGGCCTAGGGCTTCAGGAGGACCAAGTGCCATCAACCAGGAGGTTCCTGGCTCTGCACACAGACCTGAATCCCTGCACCAGGGGTCACCAGGAAGTTCCCTGGGCTCTCCTTGCACTAAGCCCCATTCTGGAAAGCTCAGTACTTGAGAGAGGAAGCTTCCTGTGAAAAGATGCTATGTGGCTGATGCCGTCTTTGTATGTTTATTGTACCTGTGTAATATAATAACAGCTAAAGTCAGGTGAATTCATAAAATTCTATAAGCTTGAGGGAAAACCAAAAATCCAAAGAAGTGAAAATGCCCATAAGTTCCATCAAAGGCTTGGAGGTCAATGGAGAGAGAAGGGGCTTATATAGATCTCCCACACTGGGGAGGGGGGCCCTGAGAGTTCAACTTGACTGGGGAATGGGGAGCTAAGGGTTGTGAGGGATCCCCAATGTTTCCTGGAAGCCCCCAGAAGGCTCCATTCTGTGACCCATCCTAAAAGCCTCCTTCTGAGCTTCGGGAGAGGGATGCTGGACAGGAGAAGAAAAGGGATTTATGCTTCATCAGCAAATATTTGTGGACCAGGATGACAGTAATCCTGTCATTATCAGCTCCAAATCGATAAGCATCGTGGGTACCAGCTGCTGACTTGGTCGTCATTTACTCCCTCACCCACCACTTACTAAGCTTTTACTAAGAACCTGAGCAGGTCCCACTCAAGCAGCACTCAAGGCAAGAAGGCCTGACTGGCACACACGTGGTGACATCTTGGTGTGATGCTGGCATAAAGAATACATATGTGGCATCTTTCACTTTATGCATCCCTGGTCTGTCAGTTAAGGGAAGATAGACGGAAGTAGCTGCCTGGAGTCCTTTCCCTGTCTAAATCACTTCACTAAGAGTGAGTGACATGGAACACCTGGCCAGCCTCAGTTTCCTCAACTATAAAATGGGGGTGACACCAGGAGCCACCTTTCATTGGCTCACACAAATAGATGTACGTGAACTCAGGCTAAGACAATGCCTGGTACTGATCTCCATTCTCTACAGTTGGCATTGTTAATACTGTTTGGCAGAGAGGAAATGAGCTAGGGTACCTGGAAGACCTACCTGGGTTCCCATTTGAGGCAGAATGCAAACCCAGGCTGGGGAGTCTCCAGAGCCCAGCCTCCCCACTCCAGTCTTTCTGCACCCTCTCCCCAGGGTTTAGCTGGCCCCTCCATTCTGCCAGTCAGTGGTGGGAAGTCCTTGAACGCTCTGCTAATACCCATATGGCTATAATGTGTCAAGGCCAGATTAATCCAAGCAATGAAAATAAAATAATCTTTAATAAGAATACTAATCACCAGGCCTCAGGGAGCCAGCAAACCTGGAGGCAGAGGTGGGAATGAACAGTGGAGGCAGATGGAACAGCTCTGGGCTGGGGCCTGGCCCTTTCTGTTGACCCAGGGCGCTTCCAGAAAGTGCATGTGAGATGTCAGGCAGAGGAACAGGAGAAACTCCTGCCCTGGTGAGGGCACCAAGCCCAGGCTACCTGTCAGGCCCGCAGCTGATGGGGGCTCCTGGCCACCTCTCTCCTCTCCCCTGCAAAGAGCTTGAGATTTGACAAATAAGGTGTCCACCAGCGGACAACCAGAGGAAATTAATTCTAAATCAGATTTTAAACACATTTGGGAAGGCAAAAGAGCTCGTCATTCTTCCCCCTCTGAAATGAGATTCTGATATTTATAGAAAGATGAACAGAGCCTCAGAAGGTGATTTATATTCTGTGTCCAGGTAACAAGAAAGATGGCAACTGGGACTTGAAACTCTGGGCAGCTGCTCCATTGGGCACTGTTCGGGAGGGCCTGCCCCTTTCTGGAGGGCATGAAATGTGGCCAGGTTTGGGTCAACACCAACTTAATTGGTTTGGGGAGCTTTGTGGTTGGGGAGTTGAGAAGTTTGAGATTCATCAGCTAATCTTAGCTGTGTGCCCTCAGGCCAGTCACTTCACCTCTCTGGGACCTTCCTGTCCCCACAGTCAACTGGACCCAGGCTGCATGTATCAGGGGACTGAGAACAGTCTTCCTAAGGCCTCTGAAGACTCATGTGACCATGTGTTTCCAGACTTCTCCTTCCAGGCTTTATTGTCTTCACCTGTACAATCTGGTGCCACAAAGCCATGTTTCGTGTGTGTGTGTGTGTGTGTGTGTGTGTGTGTGTGTCCAATTTCATGGCTCCCATGTCTCATTCAAAAAGAGAGAGACAAGGAGGGACACCACAGTGGCACACAACCTACCAGGTAAGCTAGCTGTTGGTCACTTCTGAGTTGATGCATGAGGGAAAGAGGCAGAGGCTGGGCATCTAGCTGTCACTGTGGGCCTGAACACCAAGAAAGGCTTCATGCTCAGGGTCCTTCTCTGCTCACAAGGAGAGAGGACTAAAGACTAGGCAGGCTGAGAGCCTCCTCACCTCTCACTCAGTCCTCCCTCTCCTGAACTATTTTCTCTGGAGAAACCACTCAAAAGGGACAGTAAAGGGCCCAGGGATCAGGTGGAGGGGTTACACAGTTTTGAAAAGACACCTCAAGTGCCCAGGGAAAGTGCCCTTCATTCTGTCCCCAGATCTTGCTTGGCCCCCATTCTCTCCATTCACATCATGGAGGGGGACAAGATGGAGGACCCTCAGGGGCCAGGACTCCCATTAGTGGAGGGCCTCAGTTGGGGACCTCAGTTGCTCGTTTGAAATGAAGTTACAGAAACAATCACAGGGACTCACCAATAGAGGCGAGAAAAGTCTTCCCTCATGTGACTAAAAATTGGCATTTTGTCCCCCAACCTCACTGACTGCAATGCACTATGAATTAATATTTTTGTGAAACCTGTAATTATCTTACAACTGGCATAATTATGTTGCATTGAGATTTAAATGTGGAATTCAAAATAGACTAAAACCCCCTAGCCCTGCTTTGGCATTTCTTTATTATTCTTCATAAATGTGTCAGCAGTGCCAGGAAATGGGAGGTGGTGTTGGTTTCTGGGGACCCAAAGAGGTGGTGCTGCTCAGGTTGCAGGATTTTCAGCAGGAGTCTTCTCTCTTTATATAGGCCTTGGGCAAGATGCTTTCCCTTTCTGTGCTCCTGTCAAACCAGGAGGCTGCAGCAGTACTGGAGGTCTGTCTAGACTTGCAACTGGTTAAAGCCTTCCTCTTGACTTAAGGGGTGAAGCCTAAGTCTAGACATACCTCCAGTACTGCTGCAGCCTCCTTCATGCATCAGGTTAGTACTGAGGCCTATCTCCCTCTTGATGAAAAAGTAGGCTTCTCAGCAGTGTTGCATATGCATGAAATGCCCTGAATGCATTTCCTGGCATCATATTAAAAAGGTAATAAAATGAAATCAAGTATTAGGCTGGAATCCTGGCACCACATGGCAGTGGTGAGAGCACCAGGGCTGCGGAGACCCCACTCCCATCCTGGAAGTGAAATCACCCACTCACAAGGCCCTGGATCTGAAAATAAAAATACAAATAAAATAATAGCAGACAGAAAGCTTTGTGAGAGGTTGGAAAGCACCTGATGGTTGGAGAGGACAGAGAACTGCCTTGTACAACTGAAATGGTCAACCTGTGTTCTTCTCTGTCCCCAGTCTTATAAGCACTGAGAGACTTTCCCTGTTAGCTCAGGGATGAGGGATGGCACTGAGGAAGCCCTTCAAACTATAGCACTGGGCAAGAGCTAGGAGATGACTCCAGTAATTAACAGAACCTCAGCCTCAATTCACTGAGGTTGTCTTGGAGCAGACTCTAACCTGATCCCCACATTTCTATGTGATTCTGCATCTCCTCACCCAGTTACCCCCCACCCACCCCACCCCCACTCCCATCCATAATCACTGGGCTCTGAGTGGCTGGGCTGCCATGTGTCCATCCCCTGAGGAAGCTGAGGCTGAGATCAGTGACAGCTGGTACATCAGCTGTCTGTCCACACCAGCTCTCCCAGTGTCCTTTGCTCTCAGGATGCTTAGCTGCAAGGCCCCTGGGTGGTGTTCTGATGATTACACACACCTTCATATCATGTGGGCTATAGGTCCCACCCCTGATCTCTGGCACGGGGATCCCAGCAGTGCCGTCAGGGGACAGATCCCATGCTATTTCATGAGGCAGGTGCTCTCAGTTGTCCATCTTTCATAAGACCCTCGGCTGCACTTGCCCACAAGTGCACAAGTGATAATCCACAAGCAATGGCCTTGGTATTCTTGCTCTGGAGACAAGCAGGCTGGCTCAGGTTCCCAAGTGACACACTCAATCTGCTGGGTTCTCTCTGGTGCTCCTCCCTGGGCAGCTCTGCAACCCTGAACTGCACTCCTCCATCCAGGGCCTGCTTCCATATTCCTCTACTTCATAGCTGAGAAGTCTAGTGATTTTGAGCACAGACACTGAAGCCAGGCATCTGAATCCAAATTCTAGCTCTACTACTTACAAACTGTGTGACCTTGGACACGGTATCTTTGTAGCTTTGTCATTCTGCAGCTTTGTCATTCTGTGCCTCAGCTATAAAACCAGGATAACGCTTGTTTGGATTTTATTGTAGAGCAATTATGGAGATGGCATGAGTTAACATGTGAAAAATTCTTGGAGTTGCACTCACAGCTCTGTTCCCTGGCACAAGTGCATGCCCAGAAGCACTCTTAACCTATTTCTCTCTTCTTTCCTCCATCCATTCTGACCCCAACACACACACACACACACACACACACACACACACACACACACACCACGTCTGGTGCACCTACTGACACAAGAATGTTGGAGGGTCACCTGCCTTCCCAGGTGCTCTGTGCACTGCCCACTTACCATGTCACTCATTGATGCACCCCAGCCTTCCAGCCAGCCTGCCCACACTGGTGCTTACCTACACAGGCATCCTGCCGCTCCTCATAGCCAGCGCTGCACACACACTTGCCAATGGGCACCAGCCACTCTCCCTCTGCGCTGCAGTACATTTTGGGTGTGTCCCGCTCCTCAGAGTGCCTCACACATTGGCCCCGTACTTCCACCAGTGAGGATGAGTCAGCTCCTGTCACTGCCTCTGAGAAGGCAGCCAGGTTGCGCACCATGGTGGGGCACTTCTTGTAGTAAATGCGGAGGGACAGGATGGCCAGGCAGGCCCCAATGTCTTGGAAGGCCAGGTAGAAACCACGCTTGCTGAGTGGGCCCACGCCACGCACCTCTGTGTTGAGCTTGAGGCGGCGCACACCCAAGTCGGCACCTGTGAAGCTCTCATCTGCAGCGATGGTGTCGATTTTGAGGAACTGGTTTTCCTGTGTGCTGGCACCCAGATCACGGTCGGACTCCAGGTAGTAGAGGTTGAAGGTCTCCTTGCAGGTGCCCAGCACACCGGGCATGCTGTTGCAGTCACGCAGGGTGAACTTGATCTCAGCGTACACACGCCGGGCGCCGTCACGAGGCACCCAGTTGGTGCGCAGCCAGTTGTTCTGGTTGGGGATCATGACGTTGCACACCTGATAGGTGTGGATGGGCTGGAAAGACTCATCCACTTCATTGATGGAGTCCCACTGAGGGTGGAGAGTACAATCAGCACCTCACCCTTCCTGGCCACAGCCTTGTCTCCTTGTCTCATGCCATGTGCATGGAGCTAGGGGCACCCCAGGGGTAAAGATGGATTGTGGCGGCCACCAGCAGCCAAGTGCTCTGTAGACTGGTCCTCTCATGCACCAGCCTTCTGAGGGAAAGGAGATCTGCTGTCTATTTCACAAGTGAGGAAACAGGCCTGATGTATCTCTGACGTCAGACAGTTAGCGGACAGTGGAGTCAGGACTGGAACTGATGCCAATGCTACAAAGCTTTCACCCCATTTTGACATGGCCACTCCTATCACCCCTAGAATGTGGAGGGGGGACCCTGCTAGGGGAAGTCAGCAAGCCCACTGGTCCAGTTTCCTTGCCAGATAGCTATGTACTCTTTCTAAAGCGTGACCCTAACCTTGTTGGGATGGTTACCAAGCCCTGCGGTAGTACCACTACATGGGGTGGTGGGAGGGACACCTCCATCCTACTGTGCTTATTGTGCCCTCTCTTCTTGGGGGTTCCTTCCTGGGAAATCATGGCTGACCTGAGTCCTTCTCAGTGGAATTATGGGATGCAGTGAAGTTGAGCATGACCATTTCTTTCTTTCTCTCTCTCCCTCTCTCTCTCTCTTTCTTTTATAATTTCTTTTAGATAGGACAGAGAGAAACTGAGAGAGGACAGGGAGACAGAAAGAGCGAAAGATAGACACCTGCAGACCTGTTTCACTGGTTTTGAAGCAACCTCCTATAAGTGAGGAGTGGAGGCTCAAACCTAGGTCCTTGTGCTTGGTAATACATGTACTTGACTGGGTGCACCACTGCCCAGCTAAGCATGACCATTTCTGTGCCAGATGCTGGCCAGGCATCAGAGACTGGGGGAATAACAAGATACCATCAACAGAGTGAACAAGCAAGCCATAAGACGGGGGAAACAACTGCAAGCAATATATCTGATAATGAATTGATATCCAACATATGTAAAGAACTCCCACAATCAAACAACCAAAACACAAACTGCTCTGTCATAATATAGTCCAAGGACTTGAACAGACATTTCTCCAAAGAAGATACAAGGATGACCAAAAAGCACATGACTCAATGCTCCACATTCTTAATCATCAGGAAAATACAGATCAAAACCACAATGAGGGAGATGAGTGGTAGCGAGGGAGCTGAATGGTAGTGCAGTGGGTTAAGCGCACATGGCACAAAGCACAAGGACTCCAGTTTGAGCTCCCAGCTCCCCACCTACAGAGGGGTCGCCTCGCAAGTAGTGAAGCAGGTCTGCAGGTATCTATTTTTCTCTCCTCTCTCTTCCCTGACTCTTTTGATTTCTCTCTGTTCTACACAATGGCAACGACAGCTATAACAACAATAACAATAACAACTACAAACAAGGGCAACAAAATGGACTATAACAACAATGACAATAACAACTACAAACAATGGCAACAAAATGGCCTCCAGGAAAAATGGCCTCCAGGAGCAGTGGATTTGTAGTGCAGGCACTGAGCCCCAGTGATAACCCTGGAGGCAAAAACAAACAAACAACAAAAAAAAACCACAATGAGATACCACTTCACCTCCATTAGGAGGGTTATTATCGAAACAACAGAAAGTGATGAGTGTTGGAAAAATTGGACTGCATTGCTGTAAGAATATAATATGGTTCAGCCACTGTGGGAAAAACAGTATGATGATTCCTCAAAACATTAAACACAGAATCACCAAATAAGCCAAATCTTTTACCCCTGGATAGACAGCTTCCCCACTCCCCTGCAATAAAGAGAGAGACTGAATTAGATATTTGCACACCCATGCTCATAGTAGCCAAAATATGGAAACACAAATATCTATCAATGAGATATTGATGGACAAGCAAAAGGTGGTGCATCTATGCAATGGTATATTACCGAGCCTTTAAAAGGAATAAAATTCTGATACAGGCTGCAACATGGGTGGACCAACATCATGTTTAATAAAAACAGTCACTGAGAGAAGAAAGACGTGTCTGCTTATCTATGCAGTCAGAATCACAGACAGAAAGTAGAATGGTGGTTGCTTGAGGGGGAATTAGTATTTAATGAGGACAGAAATTTCAGCCTTGGAAATGAGGTCTGGGAATGGATGGTGGCAATGGTCACATACAATGTGAATGTACTTAATGCCACTGAACAATACACATATAAATACACAGCTAAGATGGGAAATCTGAGGGCCAGAGAGGTGGATCAGTGGTAGAGCACTGACTGTGCATGCATAAGGTCCCAGGTTTGACCCCAGAACCATGTAAAGTGGTGGAGTAGTGTTCTGGTCTTTCTCTTTAACTCCCTCACAATAACATTTATTTTTCTTTAAAAAAATACTAAAAGATAATTCGTCATATGTGTTACACCGCAAATAAAAAAAAAAAGATAAATATACCAGACATGTTCTTCCATGGGGCACCTCACCGTCTTTCAGACTAGAGGGCTAAAGCAGGAAGGAAGAAGGGGCCCATAAGGATATTCAAGGAGGATATTCAAGGATATTCAAGGAGGATATTCAAGGAGGCCCATAAGGATATTCAAGGAGGATATTCAAGGAGGAGCCACTAGCCTGGCCTGGGCATATGGAAACACAGTACTGAGAAATCAGCCAGCAGTCAAGAAGTCAACTCTGGACCCTGACAAATATTCTGCCTACTGTGTGACCTTGGGAAAGTCAGAGATCCTCTCTGGACCCCAGTTTCTACAGGATGTTGGCCAGAGCAGTCATTTCTGTGTTTAATTCAGTGGAATCCTGAAGAGAGGACTGGGGGTTTAGGGTGGGTAGATAGTATGGGCTCCATGTTCCCACCTGAGTCCCACCAGCAACGAACCCCCTTGATCTTTTCTCTTGGGTCTCTTGCTTTGGTGGTGGGGGGCAGGAGGAAGTAAAGCCCACTGTTTGTGGTGTTCTGAAGTTGGCTGTTCGACAATGTCTTTCCTGTCTGACAAAAGCCTCTCCATCTAACCTTGTCTTGGTCAGCTATGACACCTTAACTCTCAGAACCCACATCTGTTGAATGGGATTCAGACAGGGCCTCAGTGAAGTGTAAGAAGATGAAAGGAAAAGCAGCCTGCAGAGTGCTTATCTTGGATCTGGCACAGGCAGGCATGGGAGAGAAGGGGCTGTGTAAAGCTGGACTGGCACCATCTCCCCAGCCCATCTGTACCAGCCTCCTGGGACCACTGTGGAAGAAATCCAGGAAGTTTAAGCCACACCCAAAAGCATCTATGCCCTCTGTGCCCCTTTCCCTCCAAAAGACCCTCCTGCTGCATCCTACTCTGCAGCCAGGTCTCTGGGCAGAACAGTGTCACATCTGGGGTTAAAGTCATTGTCACAATTAATGGAACACCAAAGAGCCAGCCAGCTGCTCCCTATCTGTTTCCTGCCAGAGACCTGGATAAATTAATCAGCTCAGTCTGAGTCTGCTCCAGCTACCCCACCAAAGCCAATGGCCTTGCCTTGCCCTAGCAGCCCCAAGGGCTGCTGCACATGCCCAGAATGGCACCAGTTCCTGGAGGCCAGTGCAAGGGCAGAGTCTGTGTTGCTTTCTATCTGGGGCTCCCTCACTCTGCATGGGTGTCACTTCCATCTCAGCTGCCACTCTGATTCCTGGTACATTCCCCACCCCACCCTGCCCCCTGACCACTCCAGAACTCAGTAGCACCCAGCTCTGAGGCCCTAAGTACATCTCAGTCCCTCTCCAAACCTTGTGTAGAAATGGGTTGAGAATGCTGGCCCTTCATTCACTCCAGAGAGTGGTGCAGATGGATTAAGTTGATGGGAAGCAGCATGCTCACCTCTGCTCTCAGTAGCAGCTGTTAATACACCAGGTGGGGTGGAGCACACCCAGAGGTACAGAGACAGGGGTGAGGAGTGAGGGGGACAGCTGGGTTAAGAGCACTGGCTCTGGACCCTGACTTCTCCCCTGCCTTTAGCAAAGCTTCCAGTTTCTCACTGCTAACACGTCCTTTTCATGCATCACCTCACTGATGCCAACTGCACGGGGCAGATTCTGTGATCATGCTCACATGATAAACCAGGCTGTGATAACTGAGTGAGTGGCTGAGTAGTAATGATTAGGGGAGGCATAATGTTGCTCAAGGTCCAGACCTGCATCTTGCTTGACAACCTGATCACTTTTCTCATGCTGAAGACAGCTTGGGTGACAGTCCCCAGGCTGTTGAACAGACTACAGAATCAGAGGGGTAGATGGAACCTCCTGTATATCAAAAGGGTCTCCATCTAGCTGGGCAGAAGAATCACCTGAAAAGCTTATTAAATGGAACACTCCCAGGCCCCTCCCCAGCCTCCCTGAAAGTGGACATCTGTAGCCTGGAACAAGGTCAAGGCCTAGAGTTTGGACACCAGAGAGCTCACCCAGGCTTCTCTCCTCTCTGGACAACCCCAATGTCTAGGTCCTTAAAAGAGGAAGCAGTTCCTGTCTCTGTGATCAATGCATGAATGCTTCCCATCTCCTCACAGTAAGAACAGAGACCACACAGAGAATATGAAACTCATCAAGTGCTTCAAGCTCAGAGAGACTTGAGTTCAAGGCCATCATTTGAAACTTTGTCAAATAGTGTACAAGTTCTCACACTGCTCTAGCCTCAGTGTCCTTATCTGTGAAATGGGATGGTGGTGCTTCCTGCTTACAGAATTGGTGGTGATTAAAGATAAACAGAATATCATCTAAGATTATTACATGTTAGGTGAATATAAGCTATTTATTCTAATTCCTAAATAGAATAAGTTAATTCTGAATCATGCTTTACATTGCCCAGCAAATCAAACCTTAAATCATTAGCATAGTGGCCTGGGAGTTGGCACAGGAAATAAAGTGTTGGAATCTCAAGCATGAGGTCCCGAGTTTGGTCCTCAGCATCACATGTGAAGGTTTGGTCTCTCTCATAAATAAAAAAAATATATTAAAAATGGCTTGCATTATTATCTAAAACACGAGTCCAGTAGTGCTCTTCCTTCATGTGCCTAAAGCATTTGGAATTGTTACTCTAAAACCCAAGTCCTGGGACTTCAGGGGTGGCATACCTGGTTAAGTACGTGTATTACAGTGAACAAGGACTCAGGTTCAAGTCTCCAGTCCCTGTCTACCTGCAGGCGGGGTGGGGGGGTGAGCTTCAGAGCTTCCCTATGCAGGCATCTCTGCATCTCTCTCTCCTTCTCTACCCCCCTCCCCTCTCAATTTCTTTCTGTCCTATCAAATAAAATAAATTTAAATAGGAAAAAAAGAAAGAAAAGTAGTTCAGAAGGTGGTGCAGTAGTTAGAACTTTGGACTTAAAAACATGAGGTCTTTAGTTCAATTCTCAGCATCAGATGTGCCAGACTGATATTCTGGTTTACTGTCTCTCTGCCTCTTTCTCATGTTAATATATAATTATACTTAAAAATAAAACCCAAGTCCTAAGCTCTGAGGAGGACAGAGGGACAAAGACACCCCAGAGTCAATCAGGGGCCAGGCCCACCAAGTGCTAACTTCTGGGTCTCAGGGGCAGTTCTAATCTGGAATGAGTGAACAGGTAGTCCTCATGGGCAGGTCTCCTGCACTGGAGGGGCCAATTTACTTGCAAAGTCCATTCCTACCCCCACTCACTCTTGGGAGACAGCCACCTAAGAATATACTGAGGAGTCCTTCACAAAGTGAGACAGGCCCAAGGAACCAGCCTGTGTGCAGGCAGGGCTGACCTGCTCAGGCTGAATAGTGAAAAGGGGCGTATCTCAAGCTCTGGGTTTCCTGGAACCTGTCCTTCCAATCTCTGATGCCTGTTGTGTAGGAGTGATGACAGTACTCAGTTTACTACTCCCCAAGAACAAGACCCACAGAGAGAGGAGCAGGGCTCTATTCCAAGCCCAGTTATAGCTCCCAAAGTAAGGAAACACACTATCACTTTCATCCTTCTGTTATTATCCCTCCAGCGCTAGAGTCATAGACATCAAAGTGACAATGAAAATACTGTGTATGGATGGCATGCTCATGTCTACATAGGGCCAGTGTGTGTGTTTCTGAGCACATTCATGAGAGGAAATAGAAAATGCACCCACCATGCACACAGGTAACAATGATAACCAGTGAGGGCCCACTGTGCCAGGCACCATGCCCAGACCATGTCCTCTCCCCACCCATGTCATCAGGGAACACTGACACCTGCAGAGTGAGGTAGTGACCCAGGTCACCCATCTCAGGGATGACAGAGCCCCAGCACTTCCCTGTTGGTTTTATTGCCAAGCATCTTAGGACTTAAGACATGCAGAGGGGGCTAGCAGTTCCTGGATGCCAGAGAGGATCACCATGCCCACTGCTGGGATGGACAGGTGATGCCTGCTGCCTAGAAAGCTGAGAGGGTCTGTGAACACAGGGTCCATGGGAGCCCCACAGGACAAACTGAGCCCAGGGTCACCATGGAGCCCAGCTGGTACTAGAACTTGGCCTAAGGGGTTGGAAGTGTTTTTGGTGGAGGAAATAAACAAGAGGGGCACCAGGGATGCAGGCAACTCCTGGTGAAGGCAGGGTAGCTGTGAGAGAAAATGTATCCTAAAAGGGTCACAGGCCCTGCTCCTGAATACTGGCACATACCAGGTAACTCTGGGTCCAACTGTAACATACTGAATCTCTAGGCCTAGCACATAGACACAAAATTCCAAATCCAGGACCTCAACCTCTAAGAATAAGGAGCCCAGCACTGGGATCTGTAATTCCAAGGGTACATGTGTGCTAGATTGTTAAAAAAATCAGCATCTCTGTGGCTTGGGAGGTGGCAGAGTGGATAAAAAGCTGAGACCTCAAGCATGAGGTCCTGAATCTGATCCTTGGCATCCCATCTGCCAGAATGGCATTCTGGTTCTCTCTTCCTCTCTCAGAAATCAATCAACCTTGAGAGGGCAAGAGAGAGAGTGAGAACAACAGTGAGTGAGTGAGCAAGAGAGAAAGAGATGGGTAAATCAAGGTCTATGGCTGTCTCTAACAGCTGTGTATCCTTGTGTAAATTCCTTCGCCTCTCTGGACATTCGCTTCCTTTTGATCTACCTAACAGTTTAACTCAACGTTACAATCTCAATCTCTATATCTATCTATCTATCTATCTATCTATCTATCTATCTATCTATCTATCTATTTATCTATCTATCTATCTCCTCACAGCAGGATGATGCAGGCCCCATTCTCTACCACTTACCCCATGAGCCGGATATGTAAGCCAGCCCCAGTCCCCATGGATGGTCGATGTGTCCAGCAAGTTCACTGTGAAACAGGAGACAAGAGCATGTCAGCCCCCCTGCAGCCCCTTCCCTCGCCCCACAAGAGCAGTACAACCCGGCCCCACTAGTCTGCTCTCAGCCCAGACATGTTAGTTCCATGTCTCTGCATCCTTTCTCAATTCTCCTGTCCTTTAAGGCTTAGCTCAATGTCTCTCTTCCCTGCAACATTTTCCACCACCTCAGCCAAAATACCATCCTCCAGATTCCCAGGACAAAGCTGCCTGGTGCACACCTTCTGGCTGGTGGTATAGCAGGGGTGGCTGAGAGATGGTAATGGGAGTCTAACAAGCCAGGAGGTCAGAAGCCCAGTTCTTCCACTTCAGAAGCTATGTGATCCAGAGCAGGACTCTTCGCCTCCATGAGCCTCAGTTTCCTCCTCTGGAGAATGGGGTGGTAGTGGTCTCTGTCTCACAGACAGAGGATAACCAGACCCTTGCCTCACTCATGGGACATGGTGGCCTTTAAAGGAAACTGGTGACACTCCCAGGCCAGAGGACTGGCCCCAGGTTTCTGATCCCCAATAACCACAGAAGCTGACTACCTACCCTCTAACCAGCGCCACCCCCCGCCTGGCACACTGGCCCTGGATGCACTTAACAGCAGTCTGTCTAGCCTCAAAGTGAGCACCTTCTACAAGAATGATTTGAGACATGACCTACAGATACCTGGAGAGATAGTCATTCTTGCCTCCAACTTATGGGTGAAAGCAGGATACTTGGGAAAGTTCAGAAACATAATTGGGGTCCCCTTTAGTGTGATGGTCAGCACTGGCACTCAGAACTCCTGTTGCCACAAGTATAAATGATGCCACCAGCCCTGGCAGCTTGAGCTCAAGAAGCAGAACCTTTGAGCTGGCCCCACAGTAAGGAAGACACTGGAAGGCAAATCAGTCAGTTCTAAGCCAAAGCCTCAAAAAGGACACCCTTCCAGGTCTCAGCAATATGGTAATGGCAATAACGCATCCTGGGATTCACGCACCCTTGGGCTCACATTTCCACTCAGCTATGGGTAGCTGGTGACCTTTGCTTCTCTAAACTGCAGTTTCCTCATCAGTAACCATTCCGGTTCGGGGGAGGGGGCAATATAAGGGTTGGAGAGTATAAAACCTGAAGTCAATTTCTTCCCTATTCCTCCTGTCTCTCTCCTCGTATCTCCTACCTATCCATCCACTTACTTGTACACTAACTGTTAAGCATTTAGGTCTTGATTCCCAGCTGTATCTTTTAACTGCTGTGTGTCTGTGAGTAAATCCCTACACCTTTCCGGACCCCTGCTTCCTTCTACTCTATCTGGTAGCAGATGTATAAAGAGGGTATTTGGCTCCAGAGTCCTATGGTTTTCGTTTCCTTTCCTGTCTCCATGTACTTTTCCCCTCCATCAGCAAACAGAGGGTTCCCACTAACCCCAAACCAGCTGGCTCATGCAGGTCACACAGAGTTAAAGCCAGGGCTCTCCTGAAACTTTCCTGCAGGGAGGCTCTCTCCTCCTGCTTGAGATTTGCATAGCTCTGAGCGAGCCCCTCAAATCTGGAGACAAGTGTCCTCAGGAAATGCTGGAGTGAGGATGCTCTTATTTGCTGATTTTCTCCCTCCTCTAGCCCTCCCCAAGCCATTGTCAGGGGCCTCAGTGGCCAGTGGGAGAGGGGGCTTAAAGAACTAGGAGGGGGCTCTAAGTCTTTCCTGGGCTCTCAGGAGCCAGGTAAGATCAGGGGTTGATAGGAAGGTCCGAAGGGGATCTTTCCTCCCTGAGCCAGCCCCTTGCCAGGGGCACAAGCAGCAGAGCCTTCCTGAAGCCTTCCTGCCTCCCTCCACCCTTTCAGGCAACAGAGAGAAAACTGGGTCAGGCAGCTCTCTCCTCATGCTGGCTGGTGGGAGGGGGAGGGGGCTGCACTGCAGTTTCCCCAGACCAGCTGGGCCCAGTTTGGGGAAGGGGTGAGGAAAGGTGTCCTATATGGGCTCCCCTACTCCATGTCATCTTCCAGACATGGGTGTCAGATCTGAGCCCCCTTCAGCCTCCCTGATGTGGCTCAGGCAGCCCCCCACCCAGAGGTCATCTGAATGAACAGTCCACTTGGACTTCTCTCCTGAAATACCTAGACTCTATGGACAAAAGGTCTCACTACTCAGACTTGACCCTCCCCTGGGATATCCTGCCATGTCTAACTCTAATTCTTGATCATCCAGCTTGATCAAATCAGCTAAAGATAAATCAGAAGTCAATTCCATCAGATTCAGGAGCAGCTATAGGATTTCAGGGTTGTTTATTTTAATTCCTTGCAGACTTTCTTCTGTCCCTCCCCTTGGCTCCTCACCCTTTGTTCCCCTCTTCCCTACCTCTTGTCCCCTCCTGTGGGTGGGCTTGTGTCTCTCCCAGAAGATCCAGGAGGTTTGATCAGGGCTGGGAAGAACAACAGCATTAGATCCACCGGGCCTGAATCCCCTTGAACATGTGGATTGGCCACCAAAGCAAGAGCTTCTCCCACAGCTGGAATGTTGGCCTGTGAAGTCAGTCCTCCTCTCTTGGCCTGTCTCCTCATTTGCAAATGGGGGAACTGGATATGGTCTGGCAGGGCTGCCAATGAATGGAATCGCCTCTCTGTGTCACCCTGCCTTGGAGACATTCATAGGCATTCCTCTTGGGCCTACCTGCCTGGGCTATTCTGGGGATCAAATGGATCTCTCTCCTGCATTGAGAGACACAGATAATTCCTAAGCCTTTCCTGTTCAACTGTATAAGGCATTATGTGATTTCTTTTCTTTTCTTTTTTTTCTCCTCCAGAGCCATCACCTTCCCCCATTCCATTTCGCTGAGACTAATACTTAAATTGATTTACATTCCCTGAGGACGCAGCACATGATGGCAAGGCTGGAAAATTTGGGGTGGCCAGGGGATGTCAGCTAGGATTCTAATGCCTCTGAGATCACCCCCAGAGTGGTGGGTAATCCACATCAGAGAGGGATAAGGGGCTCTGAACCTGGTGGGGTGAAAACAGGGGCTTCTGTGAATGCAGGGTCTCCCTCAGACTTGTGAAGGATGTGTAGGGGCAAGCTACACTAAACTGAATCAATGTTACCTTTGCAGCACCTCAACTGGAAACACAGACCCCTCCCCAATTCACAGTAGTCTCCCTGGCTCACCCTGATGCTACTGGCCAGGGAATGATGCTAGAAGAGACTCCTGGTGGTGCCATGTGCAATCCCACCACTGTAGGAAGCCCCAGCCAGGATGTGGTTGCTCTACTGCACTGATAAGATAAGGCTGGCCCCTGGCCTTTTGACAATGACTCCATCTGCTCTGATCAAAGCCCTCCCTGGCAGCCTTTCTTAGGGAATGTTACCTCTTCCCCAGTTATTGTCCCTCCCTTGGGCAGGTCCTTTCTCCCAGACAAGTGGTCTATCCTTTGCACATGAGTCTGGTCAAAGTCCCCTCCCCACAGGGCTCTAGGGTCATGTCCCCTATAATGTTTCAAGAGGGTACTGGCCACCCTTTGGAGGAAAGCTACAACAAGGAGTGGAGCAAAGAGTGGTATATTTCCAGATGCCCAGAGTCTCAAGCTGGGTCCCTCAGGCCCCCCAAAACTGCTTCCCAATACTAGGAAAACTATCTTCTCAGGCTATAATTCTGAAAGCCCTTCAGTCACACCTCCCCTTCTTTCCACAGCCCAACTCTGTCCTCTTCCTTACTTCCCCTTCACCTACTAGTCTCGTCTTGTGTCCAGGAACTATCATTTCAGCTGGCCTTGTCTATCCACCATCTCCCCTCTCAGCTCTCAGCTTCCTGTTACGGTCCCTGCTCCCCAGCTCATTAGAGACTAGAAGCTTCTCTGCATCTGTGCAATGAATGTCTGTGGGCAGGAACACAAGTTCAAGGGTCTCTCTCCATGTATGTGGTATCTGCCTGTGAGTATGCATACCTCCATGCCTGTACATATGTGCTTGTGGATATGTATGTTCACAAGTCCTGGTGCATTTCTATGCAATTGAGGTGGGCCTCTGTCCATGTGTGTAAGTCTCCGCAGGCCTGCATCTATGTGTGTGAATGTTGGTGTGTGTGTGTGTGTGCGCGTGCACGCGCGCACTAGTAGGAAAGGCTGTATTTGGAATCATTCATGAGTGAGGGGGTGGATCTGTGGTACATCTGAATGTGGGTGAAGAACATGACTCTGGGGCTCCCCACCCTCTGGAAGTTCATCCTGCCAGGTTATTATAATGCAGCCCTGACCCCAGGATGTTGCCTCTGGGATTCTGCTCAGAGCACCAGGCCTGGCCCATGTGTGTGTGTGTGCGCTGCAGGGAGGGAGAAGAGGAGGTTCAGGAGAGTGGCAGGGATGTGCAGAGGAACCCAGGGTGGACTCTTGGACTTGACCTGGAGTGTCCAGTGAAAATCTCCCCCCTACCCCGTGTGTGTGTATGTAGGTAGGTGTGAGGCTTTGGGTGTTGAGGTAGTCAAATGGGTGCCCCTCCCAGCTTTCCTTGTTCCTTCCTACCACCAGAAGGTCACCTCCCATACCCTTTATAGTCATGTCTCATCACACTACCCCCTGCTCCTGTCCCCTCTCCCATGTGTCCTGAATAATGGGACCACCTGGCATCAGTCCTGACAAGACTTTCTCCAGGTTTTCGCCTGCTTCAGTCCCTTTCCAGACCCTCCGCCTTCTCCTCACTGGCCCTTCTTCCCAGGACTGCCCTTCCTGCCACCAAAGCTCCCCTGCCAACCCCAACTGCTCCTCCTCCTCTGCAAATTCTCCAGCCCCCTCCCCTCTTTCCCTGCCCCACATGCCTGTCTTCCCCCAAACACCACACAGTTCTCCATCCTCCTTCCTCGGTCTTGGTCCCTATCAGTACCATCCACCACCCTCTTTTTCTTCTGCCCCCAGCTGTGTCCCTCTGTCCCCAGTGCCACTCTGCTCTCTGTCCCTAGCCTTATCTCTGTGCCCTCTCTCTTCCACACCTCTCATCCGTCCACAGCCTGTCCTCACACCCCAGCGTCTGCTCCTCAGTTTTCTGCACCCCTCAGTCTCGTCCCCCTGCTGCTAGCTCCCCGTCTCCATCTGTCTCCATCAATATGCTCCTTGACCCCGGGTCCCCCCCCACCCCGCAGTGCCATCGGCCCCGCCCCCCGCCGGGGGACCCCCGGAGGGCCCCAGCCCCCCCCCCCCCCCAGTGGTCAGGGCGAGGAAGTTGCGCTCCGGGCAGCGCCCCGGCCCCCGGCCCCGCCGCTCACCTTCGCCGCGCGCCGCAGACACGCAGGTGGCCGCCGCCGCCGTGACGACCCAGAGCGCGGGAGACAGGCGGCCCCGGGCGGGGGCCATGGCCGGGCGGGGGCGCCGCGCACCCTCCTCGGCCGCGGCGGCCCGCGCGGCGGCGCGCTCCCGGGATCTCCCGCACAGCCGGCGGCCGGCGCACACCCGGCGCACACACCGGCTCACAGCGCACACGCGGGCACCCGCGCCCGCCGCGCCCCGGGCGGGGGCCGGCCCGTCACGGCGCCGAGCCAATCAGCGCCGAGGCCGGGGGGCGGGGGGGGGGGTGCGCGGGGCCGACCGCGGACGGAGACCCGCGGACACCATGCACGTGCACACGCTCTCGCTCGCGCTCCCCGTTTGGGGTGGGGGTGGAGGTGGGGGTGGGGAGGGGGCGCCCCGAGCCCGGGGGCCGCACGTGGCCCGAAAGCCGCAGACCCCCCGGGCGCCCCGCGGCGCCCTACACGCGGGACTTCCCATGCGGGCACCCGCACACCCACTCGCATGCGCGGCCCTCACATTGGGGTGCACACACGCCAGCTCACAGACAGCGGCTCAGAGCCACTTTGAGGTTTAAAACTCTCTCCTCCTCTGCCCCCAATAATTTGGACCCAGGGGAGAGGGTGCACTCTGAGTGCAAGGAGGCCTTAGAGTGACCAGAGGAGACTATAATACCGGCCTGAGTGGTCTAAGGCAAGTTGTTTCTCAATCTCTCTGAACTTGAGCTTCCATATCAATAAATGACAGTATCTATGCCCCAGGGTGGTTGGTCCTGAGAATCAAATCTGAGGACAGGCCTTCAGGCTTACAGAACAAGGGCGAAAATGACAACTGTTCTCCCTCTCCAGACTCACCACATTCCAGTTCCACCCCAGGAATAAGGGTCTTATCCTGGAGGCTCCCTTCTATACCCCCACTTGGGACTCTTATCCCTCAGTGTGCACCTGCTGAGTCAAGCTGCCCTGGGAGCAGAGAAGAGACCTGCAGCCTCCTGGGGACTGGGCCTCAAGGTGGGTGCCATGGGGCTGATGAGGTGAGGCCCTGACTGCCTCTGACTTTTGACCCACACTATGCACTACTTTCAGCCTGCATATCTAGCCCCTGTGGTCACCATGGTGGGAGATCACTCTGAGAATGGCTATTGAGGGAGTGTGTGACACAGGCCAGACCCTGCTTTAGGCACTTTCTAAACATACTCCAGTTTAAGCAACATGTAGTCCAACCTGGAGGATCAGGAAACTACACAGCTGGCTGGACTCCCAAACCCTTCCCGTGTACTGCCTTTGTTACAGAAAGTGGGAAGACAACTCAATGTAGGAGCCCTTTTCTAATAGCTCACAAAGATGTGACCGGAGGCATTCAAGCAGACACTAGTTAGAGAGTGTTTCGGGGACTCTGATGAGTGGAGGATGAAGTGAACAGATTAGATTAGACCCAAAGTGACAAACTCTCAATAAAAAATCTTCTAGATGAAGCCTGCCAGGGTATTGGCCCCAGCTCCCGCCAACAGTGTCATGGGGATGCCAGCCCAGTCTTTCCAAGTAAAGTTGCATAACTGGAATTTTTTATGTAGTGTCAGCTTAATATTTAAAGTTAACATCTAGGGGGCAGGTGGTGGCACCACCTGGTAGAGCACACATTCTGCAAGGACTCAGGTTCAAGGCCCCAATTCCCACCTGCAAAGGGCTGAGTAGGAGAAGGAAGCTTCATGAATGGTAAAGCAGGTGTCCCTCTATTTCCCTCTATCTCCCTATTCTCTCTCAATTTCTGTCTCCATCCAAAATAAGTAAGTGAGTGGATAAATAAATATATTTTTAAAAGTAAAGTTAGAAGCTAATGCAAACAGTTCAGTAACACCACACCGTGTGGGTGAGCCTAAGGGTGCTGTGGTCACATTCACAGATTTCCAGAACATCCTCTGAGGCTCCTCAAAAGGAAAGGTCTATGATTTTTCACATGAAGAAACTGATGAGAGAAAGTTTCCTGGAGCTGAGGAATCCTGGAAGGACTTAGGGAGCACAACTGGCAGGAATCAGTTCCATATTTGAAACTGAATTTTTTAGCATACCACAACATATTTATTTATAAATATTTCTTCAGTTCCAGAGCTAGCCCAAGACTTACAAAAATATTTTGTATGAAAGAAAAAGCTTGATATGAGAAAGAAGCCAGTGCACCACTACTGTACATGTGGTGCTAGGGATTGCACTCTGGCATGAAAGTCTTACACTCCACCAGCTGAGCTTTTTCCTTGGCTGCCATATTTAGAATTTTTTTTAGCAAAATTAAAATAATATTTCTGGGGCTGACAAGATATCTCAGGTGGATAGTGTGCCTGCTTTGTCGTAAACACAAACTCTGCAGTGGAGGAGGCCTTGGATGGGGGCATGAGTGAGGATTCCCAGCCTTACTATCAGCTCCTCCCCACCCCAAGCTCCCAGCCTGGGCTCTCCAGCCCTCCTCTCATCAAATTCCTGCCACACAGGCTTTTAGATGACCTGAAATATGAGTATGAGGCTACCGAGGACAGGATGATATCATGAGAGTTCCATGCAATGCCTGTGTGGGACCATGATGGCTGTCTCCTTCCTTAGGCTGGATTTAGAGCCTGTAGATGGCAAAGCCCCTGGCAGGGTCCTAGCTGGCTTTTGCTGAATCCTCCAGGTACACAGCAGATGCTCTAAGAATATGTGCTTCGTGTCCAAGAGGTCCCCACCCCAATGCCAGGTGCTCCCACTGATCATTGCTGGAGGCTGTTCCTAGGGTACAGAACAGCTTGATTTCTGGATTGCTGCCCCAGTCTGCTTAATGACCTTGAATAGTGTTCACCCTCTGCCACCAGTGCTCAGTGTGTTGGGACCTGGATACTTGGAACATTGGAACATGCTAGGTGAGGGGTGGGTGGAGCTGGACTTAGTCAAGCAGCAGAGTCTGGGCTTTTTTCCCTTCTCCCAAACTCCATCCAGGGTCCCCATCCATGTCTTTCCTTCTGGGAATGGGGAGAACAGTTACAGGGGACATCAGACAAGCCTCCATTATATATGGGCCCTTCCAGTACTGTTTCTTCTCATGTCATTTTTCCAAGCCTCAATTTCCCTAAACTATAAATGTGAGTACAGACCTCCAACTCTCAGTCATGGTGAAGCTCCTCTGAGTTCACAGATGCAAGCGTGATTGTGAATCTGTAAAGAGACCTAGAGAGCAACAATGGAGATGGCTTAGTGGTAGAGTACAGGACTTGCATGCCTGAGGTGTCAGGTTTGATCTCTGGCACCACATATGTTGGGGTGGTTCTATGTATCTAATCTATCAATCTGTCTATCTTTCTCATTCTCTCTCATGAATGAAACAAAACAGATCTTCAAAAGAGAGAGAAATCAAATAACTGGAAGGAAATACTGAATTTTAGAAAAGGGAGTTGGAAAGAAAGCTCAACTGATAGGATACAAGCACTGCCACACTTGCATGATCCAAGTCCTAGCCCCAGCACCACATGGGAGATATTATGACACTGGGGGAGGCTCTAGTGATGTGGTTTCTCTATTTCTGAAAAACAAACAAACAAACAAAAAAAAAACCAGTGGCCCAGTTAGTGAAATCACACCTTCATGAAGCCCTGGCTCCTTGACTCCACCAAAAAAAGGGGGGGCTGGGCAATGTGTTACTCCAGATTATGAACTATGCTAGGCTCTATTTTAGCATAGGTAGGAGAGATGTTCTGGCAGGAGATGGGATATGAGTGGATGTCAGTGGATAATAGTTACATCTTCACTTTTCCTTCAGGCACTTCCACATTTGCTCTGGATATCACCTTCTTCTTTTACTTATTTATCTATTTATGCCACTAGGACTATCATTGGGGCTTGGGACCAGTATGACAAATCTACCACTCCCAGTGGCCATTTTTCTTTCTATTTTATTTGACAAGACCAAGAGAAATTTGTCGTCAGAGTTCGGGGCGCCAGTATGCCGGGCTAGCTTCCTGGCGGTAGACAGAGACCCGGGGACACATGGCTGAGCAGAGAACGCAGTTTAATCTTTATTCACGAGCAGGCAAACAGTCCAACACCTAATCACCACACAATGTGCTCCTCCACCTTTTTCCTCCAGCGGCATCGTCAGGAACTCAGGAAGTATGTAGGATAGGGGGCGGGGAGAAGGGAGAAGCATGAAAAGGCAAAGACTAAACCACAATCTCCCTGAGGCGGGGGAGTGAGACCAAACCAATGTGAAGCATACCAACAGAAATTGAGGGCGGAGGGGGATGTAGGGAGAGAGAAAGAGAGACATCTGCAGCACCGCTTCACCGTTTGTGAAACTTTCTCCCTACAGGTGGAGAGCAGGGACTTGAACCTAGGTCCTAGTGCATTGTAATGTGCACTCACCAGGTACACTACCACCCAATATCCTCTGACCCTAAACTGCCTCAGCTGAGCCCAGATTGTTTACAGAGAAGCCTTATCCACTGCCCCATTCCTCCCCTCTTCTTGGCAGTGGGCATTCCTCGCACTGAAATCTCTCCTTCCACCCTGGGTGGAGGGTGGAGTCATGGAATGAACCAGTATTCCTAACACAGACCTCATGTTTCTTCCTCACTAAGGGCCTCAGCTTCCCCATCTGCTCTGTGTTCTCTGGAGGCTGGATGGGCATGATGGGAGTGTGACACCTATATTCCACTGGGCAGGTGTTGGGCTCCCCAGGAAACAGAATAAGACCATGCCTGAGAAGTTCTCCTAAGCTGAAGTAGAGGCAAGGAAGTAGCTTACTTTATGGAGGAGAGTCTCAGTAGGACCACAGGATGCATGCTCAAAGCTAGGACCAGGGCTGGAATGTCAGCACCACATATGTGATTTCTCTGTTTTGCAGATGCCATATTAAATTTAAAAAATAGGAGAAATCAAATGTAGGAATGTACTCATGAGTGTTGCCTGGCATGTAATATTAATTTATTCATTAATGCACTAATCCAACAATGATGCACTGAACACTCCTGGGGTGCTGAGTAAAGTGCTGGGAATAAGATGGTGACCACAAAGCTGCCGTGGCCCTTGTTTTCACAGAGCTTCAGTCTAACCGAGAAGTGAATCATTAAATAGGCAGTTATGCCATCTCTTCCTACATAAGGGAATATTTCAGAAACTGTAGGCACAGAAACTGAAAATAAATTTACAATTAAAAAAACTTACAATTAAAAAATTATAATGTGGTTCTGCATATAATTTGCCCCTTTTTCTGCGGCTCAGACTCCTTCCTCTGAATAGAGAATTATGTACCAGCACAGGGGACAAGGACTCAGAGAAGGCTCAAAGCAAGAAACTACTGGGGCTGGAGAAGACAGAGGTGCCTTCAGAAGTGGGTGGTTTGTTTACCTTTTTAGACTGAATGACCCCAGAGTTCCCTACCTTAGTAGAGTTTCTTCCATTTCCTCACTTTATTTCTTTCCCTCCTCCTCTCCAGCCATCAGTTTGCCTCTTCTGTGCCACATAACTCCTGCCTGGGACCATTCCCAGCTGCCTTCAAAATTGCTGCTTCTCATTTACAAAACCCCCGAAAAGCTGCTCATTAGAACTCTGTGTAATGTCAGTATCAGTGGGTGCCAAGCCAGGGACTGCCTGTGATTGGAGACTATGACCTTAGAGCCAGGAGCTGGCTGCTTGGAGGTCTCTTCTGCTCACTCCCACTGTTTTAGGATTATTTGTTCTCAGGTTGGAGGGTACTAGAGGTGTTGTTATAAATACATAAGAGACTTATTAATTGCTGGGCATGCACAGACTAATTGCTTCTTCCTGTTTACACTTCTACTGCTTGGAACTACCGGCAAGCAACAGAATGGAATAGAATGATGACTGGATTGGGATAGGCCTCAGAGGCCTGGGCCACTCCATTCTTTATTTTGTTTTGTTTTATTTTATTTTACCTTTATTTATTTATTGGATAGAGACAGCCATAAATCAAGAGAGGAAGGGGAAACAGAAGGGAAGAGTGACAGAGAGGTACCTGCAGCCCTGCTTCACCACTTGCAAAGCTTTACCCCCTTCAGGTGGGGACTGGGGACTTGAACCTGAGTCCTTGCACATTATAACATGTGTGCTCAACCAGGTGCACCACCACCCAGCCCTTATTTTGTTTTATTTTATTATTTCATTGATGGAAGGAGAAAAGGAAGGGAGAGAGGGAAGAAAGATGGAAGGGAGGGAGGGAGAGGCCAGAGCACTGCTCAGCTCTGGCTTGTGCTGGTGCAAGGGATTAAACATGGGAGCTCAGAGCCACAGACATGAAAGTCTCATTACATAACCATTATACTGTCTCCCCTGCACAGCCCCTCTATTCTTCATGCTCAAGTATTTTCTGTCTTTCCAAAATAAAATCATCCCTTTAGCACTCTTGTCCCCTCCTTTTTTCTTCACACTCCTTTCCTTTTTTTTTTCTTTTTATTATTATTATTATTTTTTTATTTAAGAAAGGATTAATTAACAAAACCATAGGGTAGGAGGGATACAACTCCACACAATTCCCACCGCCCAATCTCCGTATCCCACCCCTCCCCCGATAGCTTTCCCATTCTCTATCCCTCTGGGAGCATGGACCCAGGGTCATTGTGGGTTGCAGAAGGTAGAAGGTCTGGCTTCTGTAATTGCTTCCCCGCTGAACATGGGCGTTGACTGGTCGGTCCATACTCCCAGTCTGCCTCTCTCTTTCCCTAGTAGGGTGGGTCTCTGGGGAAGCTGAGCTCCAGGACATATTGGTGGGGTCTTCAATCCAGGGAAGTCTGGCCGGCATCCTGATGACACCTGGAACCTGGTGACTGAAAAGAGAGTTAACATACAAAGACAAACAAATTGTTGAGCAATCATGGACCCAAAGCTTGGAAAAGTGGAGAGGAAGTATTAGGGAGGTACTCACTGCAAACTCTAGTGTACTTCTGCTTTCTTACTTTGGTGCCATACTCCAAACTCAGTCAGTTTCTGCTTTGCGTTTCTACTTCTTTTTTTTTTTTTTTACATGCATAACATTCCCCAGATTCCCATTTAACAATACAACCCCCACTATTTCATTCATCATTTTTCATGGACCTGTATTCTCCCCACCCACCTACCCACCCCAGAGTCTTTTACTTTGGTGTAATACTCCAATTCCATTTCAGGTTTGACTTGTGTTTTCTTTTCTAATCTTGTTTTTCAACTTCGGCCTGAGAGTGAGATCATCCCGTATTCATCCTTCAGTTTCTGACTTATTTCACTCAACATGATTTTTTCAAGGTCCATCCAAGATCGGCTGAAAACGGTGAAATCACCATTTTTTACAGCTGAGTAGTATTCCATTGTGTATCTAGACCACAACTTGCTCAGCCATTCATCTGTTGTTGGACACCTGGGTTGCTTCCAGGTTTTGGCTATTACAAATTGTGCTGCCAAGAACATATGTGTACACAGATCTTTTTGGATGGATATGTTGGGTTCCTTAGGATATATCCCCAGGAGGGGAATTGCAGGGTCATAGGGTAGGTCCATTTCTAGCCTTCTGAGAGTTCTCCAGACTGTTCTCCACAGAGGTTGGACCAATTGACATTCCCACCAGCAGTGCAGGAGGGTTCCTTTGACCCCACACCCTCTCCAGCATTTGCTGCTGTTACCTTTTCTGATGTGTGACATTCTCACAGGAGTGAAGTGATATCTCATTGTTGTCTTGATTTGCATTTCTCTGACAACCAGAGACTTGGAGCATTTTTTCATGTGTTTCTTGGCCTTTTGGATCTCTTCTGTGGTGAATATTCTGTCCAAGTCCTCCCCCCATTTTTGGATGGGGTTATTTGTTGTCTTGTTGTTGAGTCTGGCAAGCTCTTTATATATGTTGGTTATTAAACTCTTATCTGATGTATGGCATGTAAAGATCTTCTCCCATTCTGTGAGGGGTCTCTTGATTTGGGTAGTGGTTTCTTTTGCTGTGAAGAAGCTTTTTAATTTGATGTAGTCCCATAGGTTTATACTTGCCTTAGTCTTCCTTGTAATTGGATTCGTTTCATTGAAAATGTCTTTAAAATTTATGCGGAAAAAAGTTCTTCCAATATTTTCCTCTAAGTATCTGATAGTTTCTGGTCTAACATCCAAGTCCTTGGTCCACTTGGAATTTACTTTTGTATTAGGTGCACACTCCTTTCCTATCAAACTTCTTGAAGGAAAAAGTTGTTCTCACCAACTTCACTTTTTCTCTCATTTTCTTCTTGTATAGGGCCTTTGCAGTTACTCAAACACCTCTTGCCCCCAGACCAACACACTGAAAATCTCTGCCCCACTACCTACCCAGTTAGCTAGAAACCCAAACTTTGCCTCCGTATCTTTCTCCCTCAGCTGTGTACCCTAATCCTTTTTTACCATCCAACCACAACTAGAATCTATTCACTTTTTGCCATCTCCCTTTCTATAGCTACCACTCTGGTCTGAGTCCCCATTACCTGTCACTGGGGCAACAGCAATGATGCATCACTGTCCCCTGTGCACACTCTCTGGGTCCCTCCAGAGCCTCCATCTTCATCAAATTGCAGCCAGTGCAAAAAGGTCAAAAGACCTGTTAGTCCTTGTATCCTTCCCTCCTCCCTCCCTCCTCTCCTATTGGAGCCTTTCTAAAGCCTTACACTGAGCTCTGGGTAAAGATCCAAATCCTTATCACTCTTGCATGGCCCATCTAGGTTGTCTGATTCCTGCTACTTTTCCTTTATTCCTTCTTCTTTCCTTCCTTCCTTCATTGCTTCCTTCCTTCCTTCCTTTCTTCCTTCCTTCACCCCTCCCTCCCTCCTTCCCTTCCTTCCTTCTTCTTCTTTCTATTTAAGTATATTTTGTTTTATTTTAATGAGAAAGAAAGAAAGGAAAAGGAGAGATAGACAGTGATGAGCACTGCTCAGCTTTGGCTTATAGTCATGCTGGGGACTGAACTTTGGACTTTGAAGTCTTAAGACACGAAAGTCTTTTTGTGTAACCACTATGCTATCTCCCCAGCCCACTACCTCTCTCTCTACATATTCTTGAATGCATAGTGTCCTCTCCTCCACATAGCTTTCACTTCAGTGGCTCCCTCTTCCTGGATACCCCCACAAGCCTGTCTGTGTCCTGACAGTACCTAGGGTCAGCTGGAATGCAGCCTCCATATGGTTCCATGCTGCCTCTCTCTGTTCTTGCCAAGCCCAAAGTCCTCACAACTCACATGAGGGAGAGCCATCATAAGGAATGTTTGTTTTGGTCCCAGCTCCCTTTTGAGGGCTGGCCCAGACCTAGAATTGGGACTAGATTCTCTCTACCACTCACTGCCTGTGTAACTTTAGGTGAGTCACTTTTTTCTTGGGGAGCTGCTCAAAGTAGGGGGCTGATGTGGACTCACAGGATTTCAATGCCTGGGATAACATGGCAGAATATTCCTCTTAACAACCCTTTGAAGTCAGTTCTTTTTTTAATTTTTATTTATAAGAAGGAAACACTGACAAAACCATAGGATAAGAGGAGTACAACTCCACACAATTCCCATGGCCAGAACTCCATATCCCATCCCCTCCCCTGATAGCTTTCCTATTCTTTGTCCCTCTAGGAGAATAGACCAAGGGACATTATGGGGTGCAGAAGGTGGAAAGTCTGGCCTCTGTAATTGCTTTTGTGTTGAACATGGGAGTTGGCAGGTCAATCCATACTCCCACCCTGTCTCTCTTTCCCTGGTGGGGCAGGGCTCTGGGGAAGCAGGGCTCCAGGACACATCAGTGGGGTAGTCTGCCCAGAGAAGTCCAGCCTGCATCATGTTAGCATCTGGAATCTGGTGGCTGAAAGGAAAGTTAACCTATAAAGCCAAACAATTTGTTGACTAATCATGAACGTAAAGGCTAAATATTGCAGATGAAGATTTGGGGGATCTCTGTTTTGTAGTTAGTAGGCCTATTTTAGCTATATTCCAAAGGGCCCATGACTATACTAGTTTTTTTTTTTTTCTTCCCTGAGCCTGACATCTGATATGCAGGTAGAGCCAAGCCATTGTCTGGGGAGATGATATCATGGCTGGAAAAGGAACAGAAAGCTGGATCAGGGAAGAGAGTAGCTCCAAAATATGGGAAAGGTGTATAAATATTGTTGAACGTAAACCCAATTGATTTGATCTGATCTGGGGCCCATACTCAGCTTAGGAGCCTATATGACCTCTGCATCCCTGTAGATCTGAGCTCATATTCTGTGGTCATGAGTAGGAATGTTCCAAGCTGCCCAATTTCAGGACCCATCTTCCTCAGGTGGAACATAGAATATGTTGTCTAGCCTCCCTTTGGAGGATGGAACATTTTCTACTGTTGTTGATCCATGTTGAGGGCAAGGTCCTATGGGGGTCTATTGTGTTGTTCCTGATAGAGATGACCAGTAACAATGGAGATAGGGATTTATTAGAAGTCTAGGCCTATCATGTCTGTTTGGGAATCTTAGGACTCCCTGACTAGGGCCCCAGATGATGGGATGGCCTGATAGTGACTAAAGAGTCATCATTAAATTATGCCAGTCTCTTGCCCTTATTCAGCTTTTGTAGTCCTTACTTTGATAAGGTTAGCTTTGGAGTGACTGAGGGAAGTGTAATAGGAAGTAGGCGAGGAGGGTATCTAAATCTAAGTAGACATTATTTCATTAAGAACGTTATGGTGGGAGTCAGGTGGTAGTGCGACAGGTTAAGCACAGGTGGCGCGAAATGCAAGGACCAGCGTAAGGATCCCAGTTCCAGCCCCCAGCTCCCCACATTCAGGGGAGTCACTTCACAGGTGGTGAAGCAGGTCTGCAGGTGTCTATCTTTCTCTCCCCCTCTCTGTCTTCCCCTCCTCTCTCCATTTCTCTCTGTCCTGTCCAACAACAACGACATTAATAACAACGACAATAATAACTACAACAATAAAAAAAAAAAGGGCAACAAAAGGGAAAAAAATTTAAAAGAACGTCATGGTGTCTTTCTGCTTGCTTGCTGCATATATGGACTCACTGCAGACTATTGTGCACTTTTGCTTTCAGGTGTATATTTTGCCCTAATTTATGGGTACATGTGAACATCTGCCCTATCTCATGGGATTTGGTCTATATCTAGGTTTTGGGACTTTGTTAGGAAGTGGACCACTGAAATGGAATTAGAGAATTCTATGAGAAAGGAAAGGTATCACCCGAGTAATGAGGCTGAAGGGTTGACATTCCCTGTCTGATGGCTCTGAAGTCAATTCTATTATTATCTATGTTTCATAAATGAGAAGTATAGGGGTGCAGTGACATGGCTTGTCTGATTACTGGAAGATTTGGGATTCAAAATCAAATTTGCTGCTCCAAAGCCCATGTGCTCAATTTTTTTTTTTTTAACTGGACCCCTGTTCAGCAGTAGCTTATGGTGGTGTGGAGGATTGAACCTGGGACTTTGGAGCCTCAGGCATGAGTCTGTTTGCTTAACCATTATGCTCCACCACACAGTTTTTTATTTGTTTGTTTATTTGTTTTATTTTTCATTTCTGGGGGTGGGACATGAGGGCTAGGGACAG
This sequence comes from Erinaceus europaeus, assembly GCF_950295315.1. NCBI lineage: Eukaryota > Metazoa > Chordata > Mammalia > Eulipotyphla > Erinaceidae > Erinaceus > Erinaceus europaeus. Next base: position 37,279,435 of record NC_080174.1, read on the forward strand.
TTAGGGATGTGGTGACCCAAGGCATAGTCAGTAGTGAGTAAGACAGCAGATACTAGGGCCAAGACTGCCCCTGGGGCCATTGATGTATGGATGGGGTCAGTGGGTGAGTGTGCTGACCTGCCCCTGGATTTCTCTAACACTTATTCTGAGGAGGGCTGAGAAGTCATGTCCCTAAGGGGAGGACGCAAATTTGAGGTCTCTAAGGGGTTCCTATTGGGGGCCTGTATTATCAGTTAAGGCCCAGGGCTTGACCTCTGAACTTGACCACAGGGAGAGCAGGAACCCTCCCCATGGGGTGTAATGATAGAGCTGAAGGGAGCAGGGGTATAGGGGCAGCGGCAGGGGAGAATTCTCTAGATATGTTTAACTCCCGGACATGACCTTTCCTGTTGCTGTGTGGCTTTGGAAGGTCATTTCACCTCTCTGAGCCTTAGGTCCCATTTATATAAAACAGTGACACAATCTGCCCTATAGGATAGCAAAGATCAGACTTCTGGCACACAGTAGGCGTTCCTGCCACTCCTAGCCTGGGAAGCTGGAGAAAGCAGGCTGTGGCTCATGATCAGAAAAAGAAGCATTAATATCTCCGATATTAAAAAAATAACCTTATCATCATTCTGCCTTGTCGGAGGAGATGAGCCCACATCAGCATTCTGACAGATGGGAAGAGCTCTGTGATTGTGAGAGAGACAGACAGACAGAGAGGACAGGCAGGGGGGGAGAGTGAGCAATTCAAAGAGGCAGTGCCTGTGCCTGCTTGTGAGGGCCTGGGGGACACGACTGGGGGGTGGGTGGGGCCGTAGGTGGGTGGGCAATGGTGGCCCCTCTGCAGAGCAGGGGAATAATTTTAGGCAGGGGGCTTGGTAATACCTGGTATTGAATGCATTGAAATGCTAAGCAGCTCTGAAGATTTGTGTCTGATTTTCATTAAAGCTGCTGAGGCAGAGGGGAAGGGGAGGGGCAGCTATACGCCTACCTGGAAGGTCTGATGGGAGCATGGTCATGACCAGCACAGGCCCCCAACCCTTTCCCCCACTCCACAAATGTCCCCACCCCCGTTGCTGCCACCTTCCCATCCTTCCCACACACCTCCAGCTGCCATCACCATAGTTGTCATACAGGAGCTCTGGCTTATCCTAAGGCCATTTAAATCACCACCTGCCTTGGCCACTGCTGCTGCCAGGTTAGGGAGTTCCCTCAGTGCTCCACCTGGTAACCCCCCCTTTCTGGTCCCATTCTTTGTGAGGTGTTCCCATTTGCTCCTCTGCCATACAGACAAGAAAGGGCCCATCTCACCTCCATCCCTCTCCAGTCACTCATGTTTCCCAAGTTTGATGATGCCAAGGCAGGAGGTTCAGTGCTTGGTGTGGGGGCCACAACAACTCCTCCCCAGCCCCCTGAACTACTAGTCTGGTGATGCAGATAGACTTCAACTAGATTATTTCATAGAAGTGAGGTAGGATCATCAAGTTCCAGGAGGAAGAGCCAAAGAGTAGGATGACAGTGTTCATATAGGGAGGAGGAAGGAAATGACCACAGGATCAGAGAGGGCAAGCGACTTCCCAGAGGTCATACAGCCAGCAGCAGATCTGGGACTAGTGCTGGACGTCTTGGCTCTTATGGGAAGCCATCTCACTACCAACTAAGCAGCAAGAAGGCAGAGATCTCTGGGTTGTGGGTTTGTTCACAGGTCATCCTTGAGAAGAGGAATGTGTATATGTGTGTGGGGTGTGTATACTGGGGGGTGGAGGTGGGTGAGGGACCTCAATGCTGCTGTCCATCAGGGCAGAGGGAAGTAGGCAGCTAGAGGGGGTTTATTTATGAGGTTCCCACTGTGGGCTGTAATTCACCCTTCTAGTAACCTCTCATTAAGCTGGGGCAGGGGGGCATCATACTACTCACAGAGGATGCCATTGCCAAAGTAAACCCAAGGCTATCTAATTCTCAAACCCATGCCCTTGGCTCATTTTAGTCAGACATCTCCCCAGGTTGAATGGCTTGGGATCATATAGCAGGAACTCCCAAGAGTCCAGTTTCATCTGGAGTGGTCTTCAGTCAAGATTACACCCTGCCCCAGAGTTCAGTGGAAGATGGGGTGAGAGCCCATGGGTACTGGAATTTTGGCCCAGCAGTTCCACCCAGGCCCAGGGTCATCTGTAGGGGAGGGAAGCAGCTTCACAGCCTGCTGCCCGCCCTCTGTAGCTTGAGCTGGGAGCTGGGTGAAGATGAAGGACAGTGCTCCTAGTGGAAGCAGATTACCCCAGAAGGCTGAGGGGCCGGGTAGACAGATGGCACTGTGGTGACAGGTACCTCAGGCACCTCTCTGAAGGGATGTTTCCTGGGGCTGCTGGTGATAGGCCCTAGCTGTGGTGTGAGTGCTGATGAAGTGGAGACAACCTGTGACCCTGGGGTGGGGGCTCAGCCACCTAAGGAGCCAGAGGAGTCCCCAGACCTGTGACAGTCAGTACTCAGGACCCCTGGAGTCTATCGATCTTTGATTCCATCACCTCCCTCTCCCAGCCACAGCCTCCTGACCATCTGCCTCCAACTGCCCCTTTCAATTCCCTTTGCATGCAGGCACAACTGAATCTCCTTCTTCCTCCTCTTCCTCCTCCTCCTTCTTCTCTCTCCCCCCTCCCTTTCTTCTTTCATTTCTTCCTTTTGTATAGAAAGATTTGTTGCCAATAGAGATCCCCCCCCAGCCTCATACCTGCATGACTCCACCATTCCTGGTGAACTTTTTTTTTGAGAGAGAGAGATGATAGAGATAAAGAGTGAGAGAAACAATGAGGAGAGAGATATCACAGCATGCATGACTCCATTGCTGGTGGAGCTTCCACTCTGTGTGGCCCTCCATGTGGTAGCCAGGGGCCTCACATATTTTAAAGTGCATGAGCATGCTCTATTAAGTGAGTCACATCTTTCTCCCCCTGCTGATTCTTTTCTAAAGCACAGCGCTCCCCCTAACCTGTAGTGAACCCACTGTCCCAAGAGAAGGCCTGGCCAGCCCAGCCTGAGAGTGCAGCCCTTTGAGGTGTGGTTCTGCTTTTCTCTGTGGCCACACTATGCACACCTCTGCTGGCTGCTGGGGGCCTTGGCATGTGCTACACTCCCTCCTGGCCATTCTCTCCTCACCCTGCCACTTCTCCCCAAAGAGCCTAACTTCTGGTGTACTGCAGAACTCAGAGTGGACTGCATCTCCTCCACTGATCTGGGGGTCCCTTGTGAGTACTGGCTTTATTAAGAAGGAAATGGGAGCTCCAAGGGGAGAGATGTACTTAGACCCCAGTAGGTAGGTGGCAGGTGAGAGCCCAGAATGAAAGGATGCTGACTGCCTGTGCGTTGTCCCAGATATCCATACCCTGGCTATCTTGGCTTCTGGGGGCCATTCTGGGGTCTGGCTAGCTGCTAGGCCTGCTCACAGACTTTGGCCTGGGACCAGCCCTCCCTGGCAGCCTGCCTGAAAGTTCTCAGCAGCTTCACAGTGGCAATGTGGGGGAGCCACCATCCCCTACAGGCTCCATTTATGATGATTCCTGAGTCCCATAACTTCCTGGATTCTGCTCTCCCTTCCCAACCCCCAGTCCCCATCCACATTGCATATCAGCCGTTGGTCCAGCAGTGTGACAACTGGGGAGAGGTTTCTTCAACCCTGTTCTCTACTTCAGCCTTGCCCCAGCCCAAGGTTCAGCCCTGGATCTTCTCTGCCAGCCTGCTTCCCACCAGAGCTCTAAACCTCAGTGTGGGATCACAGCACTCTAGCGCCACCTCCTCCCCCTACCACACTGAGGGACTGGGGCCTGGGATGATCAAGTCTTCTCTGGAGGAGGAAGCTAAAGATGTAAATGAACCCGTGAAATCCTCGGTGACAACCGTGACTACTGTGGCTCCAGCCATTAAACACGGAGCTTTAACAGCCCCCAGAATACACCTGGGGCACTTGTCAGCTGCTCCTGCTCACCACACATACACATGCAGACTGTGCACACATGGCAAATACATGCAAGCACCTACCGGCTCAGAGAGCACAAAAAGGAGGGAGGGTAGGTGCTCCAGGAGAAGGAAATCCCAGCCTAAGGACAGGGACTGAGTGAGTGGGGGTAAGGAGGGTGCCGGGTGCCCACCAGTCTGCCAGCCCATCTTTATATCTGTACAGCTCTCACTCAGCCCCTGGCTGTGATGTGGGTAAAATTCTGTTTAATATCCCCCAATATAATAATATGGCTCATATTTCTTTCTTTTTTTTTTTTCCTCCAGGGTTATTGCTGGGCTTGGTGCCTGCACCATGAATCCACCGCTCCTGGAGGCCATTTTTCCCCCCTATTGTTGCCCTTGTTGTTGTAGCCTCGTTGTGGTTATTACTATTGCCATTGTTGACGTTGTTCGTGGTTGGATAGGACAGAGAGAAATGGAGAGAGGAGGGGAAGACAGAGAGGGGGAGAGAAAGATAGACACCTGCAGACCTGCTTCACCGCCTGTGAAGCGACTCCCCTGCAGGTGGGGAGCCAGGGGCTCGAACCAGGATCCTTACGCCGGTCCTTGTGCTTTGCGCCACATGCGCTTAACCCACTGCGCCACCGCCCGACCCCCATGGCTCATCTTTCTACCCAGCCTCCAAATGTGCAGTACCAGCCTAGCACACAACTGGTATAAAGAGATATGGGCTGACTGAGTGGTAGCTCCAACCTAACCAGCTACTGAGGAAACTCCCTTACCAGAACCTTCTGCTTCAACTGAATGGCTTAGTTGATTATTTATTTTATTAATTAATTTATTTGTTTTGCCAGAGCACTGCTCAGCTCTGGCTTATGGTGGTGCAGGGGACTGAACCTGGGACTTTGGAGCCTCAGACATGGCAGTCTCTTTGCAGAATCATTATGTCATTTCCTCCACCCTGTTTATTTTATTTTCTTATTCTTTTTTCCATTTTTTTTCTTTTTTAAAGATAGACACCTGAATACCTGATTCATTGCTTGTGAGGCACTGTAGGTGGGGATCTGGATGCTCGAACTGGGATCCTTATGCTGGTCCTTGCACTTCACACCATATGCACTTAACCCGCTGCACTACAGCCCAGCCCCCCAGTTTTATTTTACTTTATTTTATTTTTATTGCCACCAGGACTATTGCTGAGGCTTGGTTCCTGCACCATGCATCTACCACTCCTAGTGGCCATTTTCTTTCCTTTTATTTTTTATTTTTGAATAGAGACAAATTGAGAGGGAAAAGGAAAATAGAGAAGGAAGAAGAAAGAGAGATACCTGCAGCACTGCCTCACCATTTGTGAAGCTTCATCCCTGCAGGTGGAGGTTGGGGACTTAAATCTGAGCCCTTATGCATTAGGTAATGTGTGCTCTCAACCAGATGTGTCAGCTCCTGCCCTCTCCCAGTTTTCCTTTCTTTTAAAAAGTCTATTTATGGAGCCAGGTAGTAGTGTATAAAGTACAGTGCACATGCTACAATGCTCAAGGACCCAGGTATAAGTCCCCAGCCCCATCCTCCACCTGCAGGGGAAAAGCTTCATGAGTTGTGAAAACAGTGCTACAGATGTCCCTCTATCTTCCCCTTCCCTCAGTTTCTCTTTTTTTCTCTATCCCCCAAAAATGAATAAAAAAATAAAAAATAAAGATTTATTTATTTAGACAAAAGAGAGAACTAGAGCATTTCTCAGACACAAGTGATACCAGGGATAGAACTCAAGACTTCATGCTTGGAATCTAACAGTGAACCTCATGTTTGAAAGCTCATTTGTGTACCACCTCTAGGGCCACTGGACTTGAGAAAAGGAACGCCCATATAGATCTTTCATTAAATTACTGCTTTTTGTTTGTTTCGTTTTTTACCAGAGCACTGATCAGCTCTAGCTTATAGTAGTGCTGGGGGTTGAACCTGATTGAATTAGAGCCTTAGGCATGAAAGACTCATTGCATAACCCTTAATGTCTCCCTAGTCCTTGAATTATTAACTTTTGCAAAAGGCAGATATCATATTTCCATTAAGATACATTTTTACCTGGCTCCCTACCTGCAGGGGAGTCGCTTCACAGGTGGTAAAGCAGGTCTGCAGGTGTCTTTCTCCTCTCCCCCTCTCTATCTTCCCCTCCTCTCTCCATTTCTCTCTGTCCTATCCAATAATGACATCAATAACAACAATAATAATTACAACAATAAAAAAGGGCAACAATGTACCCCTCTATCCTATGGTTTTGTTAATGTCTCCTTTTTAAAATAAATAATAAATAAATAAATAAAAGGGCAACAAAATGGAATAGATAAATATTAAAAACACATATACATATACATTAAAAACACAAGATACATTTTTATCATTTACTCTGTTCTGATAAAAAGGCAAATTGTACAAATTCAAAATTTGGAGTTGTTAGTGAAAATGTTGCATTTTAAAAAGACTGATTTACTGAAAAAAAGAGAAAGAAAGGTGAAGGAGAAAAATAAAGAAACAGAGCATTATTCTGGCACAAGATGCTAGGGATAGAACTCAGGACCTCATACTTGCCACCTCCTCAACCTCATGAGTCAGTGTTCAAACATTATGCTTTGCCCACTGGAAAATGTGCTTGGGCTCTGGGTGCTGGCTTTGCTACCAGCCAGCTCATGTGTGACTTTGGCCTCCTCCTTGATCAAACTTTGTTCCATTTCCTTATCTAGAAAGTAGTCACAGTGTCCCATGATGGCTATCAGTAGTCCGTGTTCCCTGCAGCCTGGCTGACCAGGGACAGGGTCCTGGAGGCTCAGAGTGCTATGGGCACAGAGGGCTGAGGAGACTGGTTCTTCCTCTGTGGGAGATCTTTAATTTCCATACAGCACCTCATCACAGACCCCTGCAAGCGTCAACCCAGCTTTGACCTAGCACGTTATGATTGGGCTCTCCTCAATCGCTATCGAACAGGCCATGGCCGGTGCGCCTCTATGTTCCATCGCTGGGGAGCCAGAGACGACCCGAACTGCCCCTGCGGCTACAGACAGACTATGACCCACATAGTCAACGACTGCCACCTCTCCAGATTCAAAGGAGGTCTCGAAACTTTACATCAGGCTCAACCTGACGCTGTTGACTGGCTACGGAAGAAGGGCAAACACTAGAAGAAGAAGAACTAGTACAGGCACAGTAGACACTCACGGTTTGTTAATCTGAACATGGCCATCATGTCCTATGAAAGTATACTTTCAGTGGAGGGTAGATAGCATAATGGTTATGCAAACAAACTTCATGCCTAAGGCTTCAAAGTCCCAGGTTCAATTCCCTGCACCACCATAAGCCAGAGCTGCGCAGTGTTCTGGTGTTTCTCTCTGTATCTTTCTCTCTCTAAATCTCTCCCAAAAACAAAATAAAATAAAATAATTAATTAAATAAATACTTTTTTAAAAAAAGCATACTTTCAGGAAGCATCCAGGGATCCCCGTGTCAAGCCTTCCCTCCCCTCAATGCCCCTCAGAGTTCTGTATCCTGACTCTTGCTTACCTCTCCATTTTTTTTTTTTTTTACCAGAGTACTGCTCAGCTCTGGCTTATGGTAGTGCAGGAACTTGAACCTGGGACTTTGGAGCCTCAGGCATGAGAGTCTCTTTGTATGACCATTATGCTGTCTACCTCCACCCTATGTCTCCAGTTGAGTGTCTTATCACTCTGACTTCCTCTCTGTGAGGAATGAACAATCTGAGCTTTTAGTCTCTTCAGTCCACTATGGTCTCTCTGGCCTTTTTCTACTGGTATCTGGATAGGCAATCTTCTCTCTGCAATGTCCCACTTCCTTCAATCTCAAATTGTTCAGACCTTCTGATCTCTATAAAGTTTCCCCTGCTCTGTATCTACACTGGATACTTCCTCAGGCTCTCACTATCCCAAATGGCTGCAGAGGTCATCACAGAGCCACCATACTGGGCCATATCTGTCCTTTCCAGGGCTTGGTGGGGCTGGGCTAGTGCCTTCTCCACAGCTGAACTGGGCATGGACTTGCCAGATAAAGGGTGATCCAAGGACATCTGAGGGGTAGGCTCTGGAATATGCTCAGATGGTTCCCCCTGGCTCCACTCCATTTTAGTGCCCACTGGGTTCTGCAGGCACCTGAAATGTGCCCATTTGGGAGGGGCAAAACCCCCATTGGGAAGCTATCCTGGCCTCTTCCTCAGAGAGTGGTGACATCTACTGTATCACAAGACACTCCTCAGGGGAGCCCATCCTTCTAAAGTTCCAGCCACAGGGTTCCTGCAACAAGTGCCAGCCACTTCCTCCTGGGCTCCTCCAAACACAGTAGGCCCATCTCACATGTTTTCAAAGGCTCCAGAACTAACTCTCCAACTTCAACCTCAGTTACATTTACCCATTCTGGGGGATGACTGCTTTAGAAGCAAGGTCCAAAGACTTTGTTGCTATTGCTGCTGGGGCTTTAGCACTCTGGGCCAATTATTCCAGATAGAGACAGAGGGAAAGAAACCATAGCACTGAAGCTTTGTGAGGGAAGTGGGGTCTGGGCTCAAACCTGGGTCATATGTACGATAAGGGTGGCACCCTTCCAGATGAACTATCTTGTTTACCTAGTGTGTGTGTGTGTGTGTGTGTGTGTGTGTGTATTTCATTTTAATATGAGAGAAACAGAGGGGGAGATCAGAATAGAGCTTGGGTCTGGCTTATGATTGTGCCAGGGATTAAGCCTGGGAACTTGGGGTCTCCGGTGTGACAGTTTACACAATCACTATGTTATCTTGTTGCCACTCAAGGATTTTTTAAAAAAATATTTATTTTTCCCTTTTGTTGCCCTTGTTGTTTAACATTGTTGTGGTTATTGATGTCGTTGTTGTTGGACAGGACAGAGAGAAATGGAGAGGGGAGGGGAAGACAGAGAGGGGGAGAGAAAGATAGACACCTGCAGGCCTGCTTCACCGCCTGTGAAGCGACTCCCCTGCAGACGGGGAGCCCGGGGCTGAACCCGGCTCCTTGAGCCGGTCCTTGCACTTTGCCCCACATGCACTTAACCCATTGCGCCACCACCCGACTCCCCACTCAAGGACTTTTATCTCAAAGAAACTAGCAGGAAACTTCCTGTCCTTGTCTGGTGATGGCTTCTAACAAGACTAAGCTCTAAAAGAGTCTCTCTGGAAGAGGTCAGACTGGTGGGGGGGGGGAGGGTAGAGGCAGGTGATGGAAATGGGTAATGGGACAGGTAAGCAGGCAGCTTGGCTGGCAAGGGTAGTGACCCCCCAGGTAGGCAGAGAAGTGATGACAGGTTCTTGTCCCAAGCCACCTCTGTTAGAAAAGATTGACAAGGGAATAGGACGGTAGCACAGCGGGTTTAGCGCACATGGCGCAAAGCACAAGGACCAGCATGAAAAGATTGACAGGATGGCAGGTAGAGGAACCCGGGGTGGGGGGGCATTGAGTGCAGAGAGTAGGAAGATGAGAGAACTCAGTTCTTGGTGTTGAGAACAGTGGAGTGCCAGGAGAAGAGGGTGGGAGAGGTGGGGTGGGGAGAAGTCTTGAACAAGCTACTCACTTCTCTAACCCCATATCCTCACCTGTAAGATGAGTGATAATGTTCGTTTCTCCATAGGGTTGTTCTGCAGCTGCAGAGTGAATGTGAATACATTGTTCTTAGACCAGTGGTTGACGCATGTTTGCTATGATGACCATTATTGACTATAAAATTTTATTATTGTTGTTATTATTAGAGTAATGATGCTCATTTACTGAACAGCAGCAGTGTTGGTGCTATTCCTGAAATAATTTATTATTTTATCCTCTCCACACCTTTGCTAAACACTATTCCAGCTTTCAGGAGCCCTGATTGGGAGTGGAGTGGGTGGGTGAGGGTGTGACCTTCACTCCCACAGCCAGAGGGCAGCAGCGAGATGGGACCAACACATTCAGATCTTGACCCCAGGCCTCCTGCTCTCTGTCCAGGGTTCCTTTCTGTTTCTTGATGCTTCCCTCAAAGTCTGTGGTTCAAGATGCTTGTGGTAAGGTGGGGAGCCCATAGAACAGTGGGATGCTGGTGTTGTGGCTGACCTGGTGAGTGTGAGGTATTACTGCAGACTGGGGCATGTCGGGAGTGAGCTGTAAAGGGAGCCCCTGGGGACCCCGCTGCCTACCATACACATATGCCCAGGCCTGGGATGGTGACTATGCCCAAACCTTCTGCCACCATCTCCTTTCCAACAGGGACTCATTTAAGAGCAGTGGCTAGCTTGCTGGGAGACTTCAAAGATAGCATGTGATGAGTTTTAGCAGCTTCAGCAAAACTCTAATTTGAATTTCAGGAGCTGGTATGTGATTTCCTTGGTGACAGCTCCGAGGGATGCTTGGGCTCGGCTGTCATCCAGTGGGGCCTCTTGCTGGTTGCTGCTGCGGCCGCCTGCCTTCCTGAGGATGAGAGGCGGAGGGCAGAGAGGAGCTGAGGCTCCCTTGAAGCTTGGGGAGGAGAGGCATAAACAAGTGACAAGCAGAGAGGTAGGAGAGGGCAGGAGATACAGAGCAGAGACAGAGGGAAAGATGCTGAGAGGGCGAAAGGAGAAGAAGCTGTGAGAGAGCTCAGGGGTCTGGAGATAGAGCAACTGAGAAAGAGGATAATAAGAAGACCGAGAGGAAACCAGGCGAGAGCAGGGGAAGAGGCAGAGACCGATGATAAAAAAAAAAAAAAAAAAAAAAAGCCAGATTTAAGGAGAGGTCTAGAAGAGATCAGGAAGGGTGACAAAGAGCCAAGGACAGAGGTACAAACAGACACGAGAAAAAGAGTGGAGGACAGGAAAGCAGGGACCATGAGAGACAAGCTGAGAAAGAAGCATGTGGGAGGAGACTCCAGGTTCCATTTACTCAACACCCACAGGCGCAGCAGGTGTGTGGAGCCCTGGCATACACAGAGAACAAGGCAGGCAAAACCTAGGGGTTATGAAGAGGCCTGGTCAGGGCACTGGATGGGGCAGGAGAAGTGGAATAAAGTCCCCAGGTTCCCCAGTACACTCCCACCTTTGCTAGAGTGGCTGCTGCAGAGGTGAGGGGTGAAGTCCTGTGTCTCAGCTCTGTCCCTGGCCCACAGCAAATGGGCCTTTGACAAGCAGGAATTCCAGTGCCCAGCCCCAAGGCTGTGTGTGGAGAGTGGGCTGAGTTCCCACTCAGCCCTCCAACACACACACACACACACACACACACACACACACACACACACACACACACACACCAGTGACCAGAAAGCAGAAAGAAAAGGGAAAAACAGAAAGAAAGAAGAATCTAGTAGCAAGAAAAAGAGCCACTTTCACCCTATAGTGTCAGCTTTCTCCTCTGCAAAAAGCTAAGAACAAAGTATCACACATCTCCTAGGGCTCCTGGTGGGTAAAATGAGGCCATTTATGGAAAGAGGTTAGCCTTGCATGTGGCTCAGTTGGATCTGGGCACACACATGTAGAAAGGGGTGATGATGATGATGTACCCCAGGTTCTGAGATCTGTTTTCCCAAGAAGTCACCCTTCCTGGGGGAAGAAGGCAGTACCCCTCCCTTTCTTCTCCTCCTCCTAGGCAGGGCAGAGCTTCACCAGCCACACAAGATTCCACTGGCCTCAGCCCCGGGTATCACAGGCCCAGTAACTACAACCCAGATGGTCACTTTGCCAGGTGTAGAGGGGTTGGGGGTGAGAGGGCAGCCCCTCTCCCCCAGACAGGAGCCTCAGATCTCCTGGGAGAGTGCAAGTAAAGCCTGGGGCAGAACAAGAGCACTTGGGCACAGCACAATCTCACTGGGTAGCCACTAGCCAGTTGTGTTGACTCAACTAGGTACTCTAAGTTAAAATGACTGAGTGCAAAGATTGTAAAACTGGTTAATGGTACACTCACTGAGCACACATATTGCAGTGCTCAAGGACCCAGGTTCAAGCCTCTGGTCCCCACCTATGGGGGGGATCTTCGAGAGCGTGAAGCTTCATTTTTAGTGTCTCTAGCCAATAAATCAAATAAATAAAATAAAATTTGTTACTATTTGGGTTTAAAAACAATTTTAAAAAATAGCAAGACATTTCACTGGTGTTTTATATTGTTTGTGTTACCAGAGCACTGCTCAGCCATGGCTTGTAGTGGCACTGAGGACTGAACCTGAAATCTTGGAGTCTTAGGCACAAAAATCTTTTGCATGACTATTATGCTATCTCTCTGGCTCCTCACTGGCATTTTTATACTGATTACACATTAAAAACAAAATAATTTGAATGTACTGAATTCAATAAAATACACTAATTTCACACATCTTTTTTATCCATTTAAAATGACAATTGGAAAAATTTAAATGATATGTGTGGCTCATATATTTCTAAAGGCACTATTCTAGGACAGCTGAGCTGGAAGAACCAGTAGACATTCTATGGTCCAGGGAGGAGGGCGAGGCTCAGGAAGGAAGACACTTGCCCCAGATCACACAGCTAGAAGTGAGAATCTACAAAACTCACCAGAGACAGAATCAGAAGGCAAACAATAATCTGGCATTACCCTAGTCTCCAGTTCATTAGGATGAGATGAGATGGCATAATTTCTGGAAGTTCTAACAACTGTGAGGTAGACCTGCTTGAAAAGGCTCCTATTAGGCCTATGAAGGAGCCCCACGTGGGCATCTCTGACCTTGAGCCTGAAGCCAGTCACAAGAATGAGGGCCTGGGAATTAACAAGCTCGCAGCCATGGAAGGAGTGCACTCATTTAACAAGCTGTTAAGGAGAAAGGCAAAGCTGAACAATGGGCAATTAGAAAGGCTGCACTCCTTGCATAGCTTAATAAAAGGCAGGTGGGGATACTGGAAGCCTGACCTGCTCTATACCTAAGGCCCTCGGGACTGGCAGAGGGCTGTGTGAAGAACAAAGTCAGTCTGCAGACAGAGCTGGGAGGTGACCCCGGGCTGGTCTGTGAGTCTCACTTACTGGGACCTCCTTGATGGAGGTCCAATGTAGAAGAGCATAGGTTTTGGGATCAGAGAGCCTGGTCTACCCCCACCGCTTACCAGTTGCCCTGAGCCAGTTACTTAACCTCTCTGGCATCCCACTTCCTCCTCTGAGAATATGTGCCTCTCCTCAACTTCAAAGGCTTGCTCTGAGGCTGGGTGCTGAGGGACTTGCTCAGCACCTGCTCTGCATGCAGGAAATGCTCAGTCAGGGAATGCTGGCGGGGCACCTGTACAGTTCCAGGCGCTGGGACTCCAATAGTGACAAGATAGGTCAGGCCCCCACTCCTGTGGTGCCTGCAGTGTAGGCAGGAGACAAATGAATAGACATTTATAGGAACAGAGATGGTGATAAAGGCTATGAAAAAAAATGAAAGGAGGCTCAAAGGACAAAGAATGATCTGGGGCTGCTTGAGACAGTATGGAATGGTGACAGCAGAGCTACTCCTATTTTTTAAATCTTAGAAACCTAGTGTGTGGGGGTCTACAGAGACACCTATCTCACAGCCCTTCATCTCCCCATTCTCCCACCAGGGTACTCTCGACTTCCAGGCTTCACCTCCACTTCCATCTTAGTAGGTTGGTGATGTTGGGCAAGTCCCTTTACTTCTTTTTTTTTTTTTCCTCCAGGGTGCTGGGGCTCGATGACTGCACTGTGAATCCACTGCTCCTGGAGGTTATTTCTTACCATTTTGTTGCCCTTGTTGTTGTCATTATTGTTATAGTTGCATTGATGTTATTGTTAGATAGGACAGAGAGAAATAGAAAGAGGAAGGAAGACAGAAAGGGGGAGAGAAAGATAAGACACCTGCAGACCTGCTTCACCACCTGTGAAGTGACTCCTCTGCAGGTAGGGAGCCAGGGGCTCGAACTGGGATCCTTACAACAGTCCTAGTGCTTTGTGCCACACGTGCTTAACCTGCTGCGCTACCACCTGACCCCCAAGTCCCTTTACTTTTAAGGGCCTCCTTTTCTTCTCCTGTCTGATGGAGGTACACCCCCCTCCCCACCGTAAATGAGGCTGCACTGACATCTCTGTGAGGGATACCGGGGGTCAGTCCATTCCTGATGCTGCCCTACCAGGCCCTGAGTTGATCATGTGCATACAGTGACAGCTATAGCGTCAGTGAAAAGCTCCCCATCAGGAAAAGGTGAAAGTGAGGTAGAGGACTTGCTGAGGAAAGTGACATCTGAGTCACAGTGAACGGCATCTTGAAGGATAGCCTGGGGGTGGCCAGCAAAGGACAGGCACTGCTGCCCAGTGGCCAGCACAACAGAGGTGCAGGGAGCTGGCAGCTGCTTCTCCTTCTGACCCCAGAAGTGGGGCTGGGCAAGGCTGGGAGTGCCTCTGGCATCTTGATAACATGGAGAGTGAAGGATGAGGCGGGAAGTTGTGAGTGATGAGGCCATGAGGCTGGCAGAGGTCTGATCTCAGAGGGCTCTGTCTGGCGGACAGGCTTTCATCTCAGAAACTGGGGTGGGGAGGAGAGAGCTGGAGCCAGGATTCAACACAAAGTGGCAGGATTCGTGTGTCCTGGGAAGGGTCCCTCTGACAGTTGAAAGGCCTGTGAAGACAGCTCCAGGGCCCTTTGGGTCTTCTTTTTTCCCTATTAGGGGTCTCCAGGGTTTCCAGCTGTCCCAGAGTCCATCTCCTCAGCACACACTCTGCTTGCAAATGATCTCCACAAGAATGAGAGCCGAGCAGAGGATCTGTCAGGGCAGTGCATCTGCCTCCCTGAGCCTGCACCTGCCTTGCTCACACCTCACCTTACTCATGCCTCAGTTGAAATCCTGGCTCTTCAACTCCTGATCTATGTGACCTTGGGAAAGTGATTAACTTCTTAACATGTCAGTTTCCTGGCCTGTAAAATGGGGAGCACCCTCCTCTTCACAAGGTGTATGTGGGGGGGGAGAGGAAGAGGAGGGGAGCACCCTCCTCTTCACAAGGTGTATGTGGGGGGGAGAGGAAGAGGAGGGGAGCACCCTCCTCTTCACAAGGTGTATGTGGGGGGGAGAGGAAGAGGAAGGTCTTAAGACCTTCTTGAGACCCTGGTCTCTGGGTATGGTTACTGTGTGGTTTCTTGCCTGCCCTTCTGTTCTTAGCACCAGGGCTGAACCCTCTGTTACTGTGGCCACATGAGTGTGTGCTGAGTTCTGCTGCTTCCTACCTCCCTCCCCACTCTCCCATGGTGCTGCTTACTCTTTCTCTTTTGTTGCCCTTGTTGTTTTATTGTTGTTGTTATTATTATTGTTGTAATTGCTGTTGTTGTTGGATAGGATAGAGAGAAATGGAGAGAGGAGGGGAAGACAGAGAGGGAGAGAGAAAGATAGACACCTGCAGACCTGCTTCACTGCTTGTGAAATGACCCCCCCTGCAGGTGGGGAGTCGGGATCCTTACACCAGTTCTTGTGCTTCCCGCCATGTGCATTTAACCTGCTACACTACTGCCTGACCCCCTTCTCTCTTCTTCTTTACTTCTTCCTTTCTTTCTTTGATCTCCAGAGAACTTTTAAAGACATTTTCTCCCCCTCATCTTCAACCTCATGAAATTTTAACACTATAGAAATCCTGTATATCTAGGTATGTACTAGGTAGGTCTCTATACTTTGAAAGTAAAAAATAAGGCTGTTTTCATCTCAGAACCAGTCATCACACCCCTAGAAAATGCAAGCATTAGCTCAAATCCTGCAGGCTGCAAACCATTCTTGCTAGGTTCACTTAATTGCTTCACCACAGTTAGTAACTTCTTGGTGGAACATGGAGATGGCAAAATTGATGTCAGGGCACATTTGTTGGTCAGATGGTTGTTATGGGAAAATGAGGCATCCTCCAGTTCTGTCCAGGCTGCCAGGGCCCAGTTCAAAGAAGGGCAAGGGCAAACTGGCCTTACATGCTCACAGGAGGTCTGTGTTGGTGAGGCCCCTGAAGATCTTCTGGTGAAGATACATTTTACTAGGGGAGAGGTTCAAATCAAGGGTGACAAGGGGGCAGGTGTTAGGAGATTTGTGACCAGCTGTGAGTTTACTGAGGGAAATCATATCTTACATATTCACTTTGGTCTCCCCAGAACCTGGTGCCATGTCTGCCACAGGTTACATCTTCAGGGTTTGGCGGATAAATGGATGCAGATGGATAGATGGATGGGAAAAGGTCAGTGGAGTGCTGCAGTCCCAGCAGACGAGACAGAATAGTACATCCTGTAGCTGTGTTTCCAGAAAGTTCTGGTGGTCTCAGACCCTTGCTAAGCCTCAGCAAACAAAATAGGATTTCTGAACAGGGTGATCTCCAATACGTCTGACTCCATGCTTGTACTTCAAATGTTGACTTAACATCTCTACTTTAGCATTTAATCAGCATCTTAAAGATTCCTTGGCTGACAAAATAGCTCACATGGATAGTGCACTGCTTTGACATGTGTGAGAACTAGGTTTGAGCTTGGCCCACTGCACAGAAGGAAGCTTCAGTGCTGTTATCTCTTTCATTCTCTATCTTAACAATAAACGAATAAACCCCCCTTACTTTCCTTCCAAGTCACATTTTCCTATGGTTCTATCTCATACAGCAAGGCATTATCATTGTTCTTGGGCCCTTCATTAATCTTTTTTGCTCAGTCACTCAGGAGAGGCACAGGGCTCTGTGGAGGGTTAAGACACGAACACAGACAAATACCTACACTCACAGTAGCGGAAAATAGAATGGTGATGCTGAGGAATTATTCTGATACAGTCTCTGCCCCCAGGTTTTACCACGCCCCGCGAAATCCTAGCAGTGCCCCCTTCAACCAATTCTGCCCCCACACATCACCCCTGATTGTTGCCCAATAAAAGCTCTCTTCTTCCCCCCCCCTCTCTGGGCTCTCTCGCTCTCCCTCTCTCGCTCCTGCCCTGTGGTGAGGTAGTGGGGACGGCCATTGTCGGCTGACTCCACGTGGCCTGAGCACCCCCCCCCTGATCCAATGATAAAGATTTGTGTATCCCACTTGCTCTGGACCTCCTCTCTCTCTCTTCTCTGCGGAGCAGCCTGACACCTGGCCCTGACCGACACCTGGCGCCCATCGTGTCCCACACTCATGCCCCGCTGGGTGGCCCAGCCTGAGGTCCCCAAAAGCCGCCCAGACACAGGTAAGTGGCATCCACCTGCCTCTGTGGCCCCGCGTTTCCCCCTACCATGGGACTTTTTTCGTTTTATGAGGAGGTGTCCCAGACATTATATCCTTCTCTCCTGGGACAGGTTCTCAATATCAGAGACGCTTTAATTTTCACTACACCGTGGGTTCTCATGGCTATATTTGCTACTTACAAGATATGTACAAGGTGTGCTGTCATGAGGTTAAGTGACCTTGAGGCTGAGATACGAGAGTTAAAGCATATGCGCGCAAAACTTAAAAGCCTTAAGCGATCAGCAGTTAGCCCCAAAACTCCCGTTCCCACACACGTGTTCGGCTGCTCCTCCTTTGACCCCACCCCCAGCTGACCCTGTTGCCACGGTTCTGGCTTCCCCTTCTCTGATCCCTCCTCCTGTTGCCCCAGTTCTGGCTTCCCCTTCTCTGACCCCTCCTCCTGTTGCCCCAGTTCTGGCTTCCCCTGAGGCTTCCATTTCTTCGACTCCTCCCCCTGCTGATACCTCATCATTAAGAGACCCTGTGGCTTCCTCACCTTTGACTCCTCCCCCTGCCGATACCTCATCATTAAGAGACCTTGTGGCTGAGATACGAGAGTTAAAGGATATCTTTTATGCATTTAGGGACCTTAAACCATTTGCAGTCCGCCCTGAGAGCTCTGTCCCCATAGATACGTGTTCAGTTTCCCCTACGGCCACTACAGCAGCTTCTGTGGCTCTCTGCCCCACGTCATCAAACCAAGTCCACACCTTCCCGGTAAATGTGGCCCCCAGCAGACAAAACCCTCAGGTGTGGCATCCATACTCCTCTAAAGAGCTGACCCTCAGGTTTGGCATCCATACTCCTCTAAAGAGCTGAGAGAACTCAGGCAAGTCGTTACGGAGGACGATATTCATGCGCCATAGACTAAGTCCATTTTAAGGAGTTTTTATCAGCACCTTAACACCCCCCAGGACTGGAAAGACTTGGCTTGTGCTGCACTCCCAGACCCCCTCTACCTGCAATGGAAGGCATGCTTCCGTGATGAATGCTCTAGACAATCGCAGGAAAATAGTAACAAACAGATAGAATGGAATTTTGATGCTTTGTTTGGAGCAGGAGTGTTTGAATCTGGAACTCAGCAGGCAGAAGCGAGGTTTCCAACCGGTTATTTTGAACAGGTACGCATCTGTGCAACACAAGCATGGGAAAGGGTAACCCCTACCACTGTAGACTCATCGGTCCCCATTAACTCTCTTCGCCAAGGCACTGATGAATCCTTAGCAAACTTTATCTCAAGGGTGAGGGCAACCTTAGAGAGAAAGATTTATAATCCTGAATTCCGCTCTCTACTCCTGAGTTCTATTGTCTGGGATGGCATGATACCACAATTCCGTCAGGCATGCCTTAGTCTTAAACACCTACACCCAGATAATTGGATTTTAGCGACACAGGAACTTACATCAGGCTCTTATGGGGCACCCTCTATGACACAGGTTTATGCAGTTACCCCACGTAATCAAAACGGGACCTGCTTTCAGTGCGGTCGCCAAGGGCATTGGCGTAACCAATGTCCAGATAAGCTGCGACCACGCCTCCAGTCAGGGCAACCCCGCCTCCAGTTAGAGTAACCCCACCTCCAGTCAGGGCAACCCTGCCTCCAGTCAGGACAACCCCGCCTCCAGTCAGGGAGCCAGAAGCCATGGACAATTTGTCCCAGATGTCGTAGAGGGTTTCATTGGAAGAGAGACTGTTGGTCCAAATTTCATAAATATGGCACGCCCCTGAATAGTACAAATTCAGGGCCTGAGATTTTGTGGATCACTCCTGTTTTAGAACTAGGTCACCCTACTATGACAGTAAAGATTGACAATATTTCTTTTAAATTTTTGATTGACAGGAGTCAGGCTGTAGCACAGCGGGTTAAGCGCAGGTGGCGCAAAGCACAAGGACTGGCATAAGGATCCCGGTTCGAGCCCCGGCTCCCCACCTGCAGGGGAGTCGCTTCACAGGCGGTGAAGCAGGTCTGCAGGTGTCTATCTTTCTCTCCTCCTCTCTATCTTCCCCTCCTCTCTCCATTTCTCTCTGTCCTATCCAACAAAGACAACAACAACAATAATAACTACAACAATAAAAAACAACAAGGACAACAAAGGGAATAAATAAATAAAATAAATATTAAAAAATTTTGTTTTGATTGACATGCGGGCAGAAAAGACGATTTTAAGGCAAGCAGAGGTTCCCCAAAATTGGGAACTCCTCCCCGGACCCAGTATACATGGAGTAGGAGGGGTGACCTGATCATTTCATACACAAGATTTGCTCATGTGGGAAGACCTGGAAGGTTCTACCGGACACTTCCGCCCTTTGGTAGCTGATATTAGCACCAACCTACTGGGCAGGGATCTTCTGGAATGTCTTGATGTTAGGATATCCACAGATGACTCTGCAGAGCATAACACCCGTTCCTGCGAGACCAGATCTAATCAGCACCCCCAATACTAACTGCCACTGTTCGTAAACAAACTCCCCGATTAGACTGGCTTTCTAGTGGGCCTGTCTGGGTGGAACAGTGGCCTTTACCTAGGGATAAACTAGAAATTTTAAAGGAACTTGTCCGAGAGCAGTTATCCTTGGGACATATTTGTCATTCTTGAAGCCCATGGAATACTCCTGTCTTTGTGATTAAAAAGCGCTCAGGAAAATGGCGCCTCCTCCAAGATCTCAGTGTGGTAAATAAAACCATGCAGGTCTGGGGCTCCCCCCAAAGGGGTTTGCCTCTTGCTTCTGCAATTCCCACAGGAATTCCAGTCATAGCTATTGATATACAAGATTGTTTTTTCTCTATTCCCTTGCATCCACAAGATTGTAAACGTTTTGCCTTCTCTGTTCCTTCTATTAATAATGCCAGCCCTGCTGATAGATTTGAATGGGTGATGCTGCCCCAGGGTATGGCCAATAGTCCTTCAATTTGTCAGGAGGCTGTTAAATCTTCCCTTTTACCATATATTCATAAGGGCCTTAATGTTTTTCATTACACAGATGATATATTAATATGGGGAAAATAAGATACAGATCTTTGTGCCTTACATGATTTTCTCATTCCTGCATTAAAGAAAAGCGGCCTTAATGTAGCTCCTGAGAAGATACAGCTAATTCCTCCAATATCTTTCTTAGATTCAGAGATTTCTCTAACGCAAATTCGTCCCTTAAAACCTAATGTCACCTTTCCTTCTAACCTTACTCTTGCTTCTTTACAAAGTTTTCTTGGAAACTTAAATTGGCTTAGGCAGTATCTCTATCTGCCTACAAGTTGCCTACAACCACTGTTTGACCTGTTAAAAGGAAACAAACAGCCCTCCTCAAAATGTAAGTTAACTCCTGAGGCCTCCTTGGCACTGGAAAGGGTTAACCAGGCCCTCCAGGACATGCACCTTGTTCGATTCTCCCCCTCCTCTCCAGTAAACTGTTGTTGCGGTGGTCTGGTGTCGGGCTGCACCGCGGAGAAGAGAGCGGACGTCCAGAGCAAAGGGGTACACAAATCTTTATTATAGGATGGGGGGGGAGGTTTGGTTCAGACCACGTGAAGCCAGCCGGCAATGGCCGACCACGGGGGGAGAGCAGGGAGCAAGACCTCAGAGAGGGAGAGCCGAGAGCCCAGAGAGAGAGAGGGGAGGGGTGAGGGGGCTTTTTATTGGGCGACAACCAGGGGTGCCGTGTAGGGCCAGGATTGGTTGAAAGGGGGCACTCTAGGATTTTGCGGGGCATAGAAAAACCTGGGGGCGGAGACTGCATCAGAATAACTCCTCAGTAACATCTCCTCCTATCCCTTTATATCTAAATGGACACAGTAAAGAAAAATGGAATGGAGCAGGCTGAAATGTTTTAGAGGAATGCCATGCTCAGGTGGGAAGATGTAGGACTTTCTGTGGAGGGGGGAAGGCTTAAATGGCTGCGAACCTTGTGAGATTTATGCGTCCTCCTGTGCTCAACCCCTCTTTAGAGAGAGAGAGACTTACCTGGAGAGACTCATCTAATAGGTTTAAGCGCAGCCTGCTCAACCATCTCTTCACAATATCTCTACATCTTTTCTATCTTTCTATCTAGTAATTGCATAAGATGTACAAAGTCTATAAAAGACTATCATGGGGCAGAAACCTTTTGGGCATAAGCCTAAATGATATAACAAAATAGGAAGGGACAAGTAGGGGAGTAGTAAAAGCCAGTGTGGTGTGAAGGGAAGGATTGGTGTGTAAAGGAACATTCCCTGCTTGGGTGGGGAAAGGGGCAAGGGTACATAATGAGGGGGAGGCGGGAGGCATGACCCACCAAACAGAGGGGCTATTTGGCATTGTATAGTCCTCAAGGCAACAGTCTGTAAAGTCTATGAATTACTCAGGATCAGTCTATGAAAAACCAGCAGCGTGAAGGGAAATAAGCTGCTTCAAAATTGTGTAAAATGTATATAGGGTGTGTCAGAAAGTCCGATACAAGTCTCAGTCCGAAGTAGATGGCTAGGGGAAGAATTGGCAGGGGATGCACCGCTGCATGAGGGAGGTCAGCCGCTGGAATGTTGCTTTTCTGTAGATAGCTAGCTGGAACTGCCAACACGTGACAAGCAGGTCAGAAGCAGGAACGGTAACCAGGCATGAAGAAAGTTCTGTCCTTGGAGTCTGTGTATCAGGTTCTTCAGATCGCGTTGAGTGACATCTAGGGTTTCGGGGGATGTGCCACGGTAGTCGTGCCATCTAGTGGGTGATGTCAGGGTGTGCAGGGGTTCAGATGGTTTTTCCGGGATTCCTGTGAAAGAAACACAAACAATCTGCTTCTCGTGGTTAATTTGAACTTGTAACAAGTTATAGGTTTGTTATAGTTGATACCTCGATGATTATAATTGGTTTAGAATCTCTTTATGATTTTATTTAAAGGTCATCTAATGTGACCTCCTGTAGCAGCCTCTACTGCAGGATCTTGAGACCAATTTTAGCTAAAATATGTATTTTAAACAGACTCAAATTGCTTAGAGAGTTAACGCATATTCGTGACAATGATTTCAACGTCCACAGTGCCAGATTGATGCCAGATCTGTTGTGGATTCGTTTCCACAAGATAGTTTACAGGGCACCTTTGGGGGCCCTTCAAAGGTGGCCTGTATATAAAATTTATATAGTTTAGTTTTGGGAATGAATAGTCACGTTGAACATTTAGACTTTTACCTAAATAGTAAGTTACCTTAACAATTAACTTTTACCTTGTCTGGTAAAAGTGTAGCTGTAGGGTTACACTTTTGACCGTTAAGTTAGTGTTACCAAACTTGAGACATACCCATAAACATTTAGTTATAACAAACTGGAGGAAAAAGAACTTTTGTTATAAAAACACATTATTTAAAAACAAATTTAAATCTGTCATTAGTCACACAGTTTAAGACTAAACACTTACATATATACCAAAACTATATATAAAATTCAAAAGAGGGAGAAAGAAAAAAAATTTTGGAATGTTTCTGGACGTCTCCAGAAACTTTGGCTGCGTCCAGCATTTTTATATAAGGCCAATTACCTTTTAGAGTACTCCAAGCAGATGGGTCATGCAAAAAAAAAAAGAGGTTTTTTTTTTTTTTTTTTTTGTCATTCAACACACTCACTCACAAAAACAACTGGCCAGAACCTTCTAATCTTTAACTCCACCCCCACAGTAGTAGGGGCATTGTGGCAAAACCATGGGGTTCTCGAGCGGCTTCACATGCCAGTAGGCAGAGCTCCAAGACTCCTCACTGAGATAAATGCGTTAGCATTCATGGTTCACCAAGGGAGAAATAGGTCTGTGCAGGTCTTAGGGAAAGAATCGGATTTAATTATTCTGCCCTTTTCTCTCACAGATACAGAGTGGTTCATATGCCATCATTCCCGCTTTGCCATAAGCTTCATGGGATTTCCAGGACAAATAGATAACCAGTTTCCTTCTAATAAATTAATAGCTTCTTTACCTCTTTTGCCTCTACTAGCACCTAAACTTTTCTCTCGGGACCCCATTCCCTCTGCTCCTACAGTCTACACTGATGGTGGAAAAAGGGGAGCTGCTGCCCTTATATATTACCCAGACAAACAATCTCCTAAACCTCTCTTTGCTGAGCTTCCTGAGAATTTCCTTCAGTACAAAGAACTTTATGCTGTTTTCCTTGCATTAAAAGCTGTACCAGAATCCTTCAACCTTTTTTCTGACAGTGTGTATACTGTTAACTTACTTCCATGGCTTGCTCGTTCTTATGTGAAAATTGATGACAACCCACTTTCCCCTCTCTTGATTCAAATCGCCTCTATGCTCTGTTCTCGAACCCAACCACTGTATATTCAACACCTTTGTTCCCACAGCCCTCTTCCTGGTTCCCTGTCAGAAGGGAATGCTGCAGCTGACCGCCTTGCCTCCACAGGAACTTTCCCAGTCTGTCTCTGATCCTGCTGATTTCCATTCTCTAACCCATGTTAATCTTAAAGGCCTTCGAGCTCGATTTCCTGATGTTCCTTTACCACAGTTAAAACATATCCTTGCTACATGCTCTTCCTGTGCTAGTCTCATAAAAACACCTGCTATTCAGACTCTTGGGGTTAACCCCCAAGGCTTAAAAGCTAATGCTATTTGGCAAATTAATGTGACCCACATACCAAACTTTGGCAAACAAAAATATGTTTGTCTCAATTGATACCTTTTCTAAATTTATGTGGGCAACAGCTCAGACCGGAGAAAGCTCTAAAAAGCTTGTAAGCCATATGCTCTCTTGTTTTGCCATTATGGGTTTGCCATTTTTTCTGAAAACAGACAACATGCCTATGTTTACCAGCAAACAATTTAAAGATTTTTGTTCCCTCTGGAATATTACTCATACCACGGGCATTCCCTACAATCCACAGGGACAAGGCATTGTCGAGAGGGCCCATCAAATGCTTAAGGCTCAATTGAATAAAGATAAAGGAGGAACATATCCCCCCAATATCCAGCTAGCAAAAGCCTTAACTACATTAAATCTCTTTAATATTTACAATAATTTGGACTTACCTCCTACTATTCTTCACTGGCAAACACCATCTACCCTCCTATCTATTAAGGTCAAATGGAAAGACCCACTCGATAAAATTTGGAAAGGGCATGACCCCCTATTGACCATGGGAAGGGGGTTTGCATGTGTTTTCCCTCAAAATTACTCTAAACCTGTCTGGGTTCCTGCCCTCCATGTCCGACAATACCCGCAGGATGGCGCTGTTATCCCTGAAGAACAAGAAATACTACAAGAGGACTAGATGCAGGATACATCCCAGGACCCATAATACGACATGGCAGAACCTACAAAATCTGGCTCACAGAGACCTCTCTCCTACCCTTTCCCTGAATGTCTTATGTTATAACTGGCCAGTTGTGTTTTGTGAGTGTGTTGAATGATGAAATTTTTTTTTGCATGACCCATCTGCTCAGAGTACTCTAAAAGGTAATTGACTTTATATAAAAATGCTGGACGCAGCCAAAGGTTCTGGAGACGTCCAGAAACATTCCAAAATTTTTGTTTTTATCCCTCTTTTGATTTTTATATAGTTTTGGTATATATGTAAGTGTTTAGTCTTAAACTGTGTGACTAATGACAGATATAAATTTGTTTTTAAAATGATATGTTTTTATAACAAAATGTTATAACTAAATGTTTATGGGTATGTCTCAAGTTTGGTAACACTAACTTAATGGTCAAAAGTGTAACCTTACAGCTACATTATTACCAGGCAAGGTAAAAATTAATTTGCTAAGGTAACTAACTATTTAAGGTAAAAGTCTGAATGTTTAACGTGACAATACATTCCCAAAACTAAAATATAAATTCTCTATACAGGACACTTTTGGAGGGCCCCCAAAAGTGCCCTGTAAACTATCTTGTGGAAATTAATCCACAACAGATCTGGCATCAATCTGGCACTGTAAATGTTAAAATCATTGTCATGAAAATGTGTTAACTCTCTAAGTAATTTGAGTCTATATTCCAAAGTAAAAATAGTTAAAATCCAAAATACATATTTTAACTAAAATTGGTCTCAAGATCCTGCTGTACAGACTGCTACAGGAGGTCACATTAGATGACCTTTAAATAAAATCATAAAGATATTTAAACCAATTATAATCATCGAGGTATCAACTATAGTAAACCTCTAACTTGTTACAAGTTCAAATTAACCACGAGAAGCAGATTGTTTTTCTTTCACAGGAATCCCAGGAAAAACCATCTGAACCCCTGCACACCCTGACATCACCCACTAGACGGCACTACTACAGTGGCACACCCCCCGAAACCCTAGATGTCACTTAACGCCATCTGAAGAACCTGATACACAGACTCCAAGGACAGAATTTTCTTAATGCCTGCTTGGCGTTCCTGCTTCTGATATGCCTGTCATGTGTTGGCGGTTCCAGCTAGCTATCTACAGAAAAGCAGAATTCCAGCAGCTGACCTTCCTCATGCAGCGTTTCATCCCCTGCCATTTCTTCCCCTAGCCATCTACTTTGGACTGAGACTTGTATCGGACTTGTTGGCATACCCTATAGACACTTTACACAATTTTAAAGCAGCTTATTTCCCTTCACACTGCTGGTTTTTCATAGACTGATCCTGAGTAGTTCATAGACTATACAGACTGTTGCCTTGAGGACTATACAATGCCAAATAGCCCCTCTGTTTGGTGGGTCATGCCCTCCCGCCTCCCCCTCATTATGTACCCTTTCCCCTTCCCCCCCTAAACAGAGAACATTCCTTTACACACCAATCCTTCCCTTGACATCACACTGGCTTTTACTACTCCCCTACTTGTCCCTTCCTGGTTTGTTATATCATTTAGGTTTATGCCCAAAAGGTTTCTGCTCACCCCTACACCACTATTCCTCTGTCATAGATAGTCTTTTACAGACTTTGAACCATCTTATGCAATGACTAGATAGAAAGATAGAAAAAGATGTAGAGATATCGTGAGATGGTTGAGCAGGCTGTGCTTAACCTATGAGATGAGTCCCTCCAGGTAAGTCTCTCTC